>NW_020229720.1:0-24566 GCF_003227725.1 Camponotus floridanus | reverse complement strand
AAACGTTTGTATATATTAAATAAACTTCTAAATATAAATAAATTTTATAGTCTCTCTCTATCTATTAAGAATAATTAGTTATTAAATTAGTTATTAAAATATATTACCCGATTTTATTATATACATATAATCATACATCATCCATCATCATCATCGCCTTTACTAATTTAGTATAATTTTTTTTCACAATTTACGATTTATCATTGAAAATAAATTATAACACAAAAAATATTCTAGTTTATTTCTAAATATTAAATACTATAAATATTAAAATAAAAATAAAAAATTGGTTTAAATAATAATTAAAAATTAATTAGAAAATTGACAACTAAGAGTCAGTAAAAGGCACGGTAATTGGAGCATGAGAAAAAATTTTCCTCCTTTTAATTATTAATATTTTAATATTAATATATTTCATATTTAATTATTAGTATATTTCAAATTACTCATCACAATACATGCAAAAAACACGAACGTTTCGGTTCATCTTTACTTTTCATCTTTTCTTTTTATAATTTCATATGTTATTGTTTAATATTTTCTAATGAGTAATATAATGATACACCATTAAATTTCATTTATAGATATGATCGCGATCAACATCGGAAATTATTTATTATAACTATATAATTAATTAATTTTTATAAATAACACATAATTAATATCTATATACATATTGCGACGAAAATTCTCGAATCGCATATTTCGTAATTTATTTATTTAATCAACTAAGAATTATAGTAACAGAAATCTAAAATAATAAATTTGATTTTGATATGAAATTGATTTTTACGAGCAGAAATTATTTCTTTAATATTTATAAATATTTATAGAGTCGAATACAATGTCTGCGATTTATCGCTTTATTTTTCATTTAATCATTGAAATATAATTCGAATTGTGAGAACGCGCAATAAAACAATTGAATCGTGGATCTAAACAATTAACATAATAAAAGACTCCATGATATATCAATCTTTTAATAAATAATCATATAATTAAAAAATCTATATAATCTAAAATACTTCTATATACTTTAATATATTTCATGTATATATGTATACATATGTTAAAATACGTAATATTGCCTATTCGTCATCGAAATATTTTACGTACTTTTACATATTTATATTATATTATATAATATAAATATAATATAATATAATACAATATATTTCGATATGATGAACGAACACTGTATTCGTAACACGGTATTCGGCCTTAACGATGTAAATAATAGCGCGCTAGTCATACGGTCTTAGTATCATTCACACGGCGACACTCGAGCAATAAAGATCGTAGTGCGAAATACGTCGTATAATATTCTTAAATTAATTATTAATTAAACGATTATTGTAATTAATTATTAATTAAACGATTATTGTGTGTGTCATGACTTTCAATTATATTAAACTTTCGATTCTATAATTCGTATTATATTATATACATGTACTGCATATATATTTCAATAATGAAAACAACATTTGTAATGAATTAGTGTTTAATTTGATCTCATAAAACGTCGAACGAATCGTACTTCTCTATCCGTTATACGATATATTAAAGTGTGTTTCTCGTAATTATTCCGCGATTTAATAAATAATTAATCTGTGTGTACATGTGTGTGTGACTTTAAAAATATACTTGTATATAAATTCAATTTTCGTATATGTACGTCATAGTACGCGTAAAATATGTCGGCAGCGAGGTCAATAACACGACGTTCGGCCTTGATGACGTAGCGCTGTATTGTTTATATAGGCGAAGACTTGTATCATTCGCACGGCGACATTCCAGTAGTAAAGTAGTGATACGGAACACTTCGTATTATTGAATTCTTTTTCTAACAGTGCGATCGCGATTAATATCGAAATATAATTCGCTACGATTATTACAATTAACAGTTAATTAACTCTTAATGAATAACATCAAACTATATGGCGATGATACATCTATCGAAACGCGATCCTTCGTTATTCAAATAAAAATTGAAACAAAAGAGACAAAAATTATAAATACATAAACGATCTTGTATTATTCACACAACATTCCAACGGCAAAGTAGTGATACAAAACGCTTCGTATTATTGAATTCTTTTCCTAAACGCGATCGCGATTAGTATTGAAATATAATTCGCTATGACTATTGTAGAGCGAATCATACTTCTTTAGCCCTTATACAATATATTAATGTGCATTTCTCGTAATTATTTCGCGATCGGAAGTGCCGTGCAAAGGTCTCGCGATCGTTTCTACAGTATATGACTAAATATAATTAATTGTTTGTTCGCGAGTGAATATGAGTGCTATGAGAAAACAGCAATTTTTATTTATTGTTTATTTGCGAATTAGAATTTATATAGTATATCACAAAATATTTATATATAAAATATTATATATAATATAACCCTCCCACGGGGTACACCTTGTCGCGGTGGGAGGGCTTAGTACTTGGATGGTGCCTTGAAGTTTATTTTAAATTTTTTAATTTAGAATAAATCTCAAGGAGCCTGAAGAGGAAGCTAAGTACCCTTTCGCATCGTCGGTACCGTCAACGTGTCGCGGACGGCGGCGTCTCGTTACCGCGTTTTCGCGTTTAGCTTTTTCGCGTCATCGCGTCATCGCGTTTTCGCGTTGGATTTTCGCTCGTACCGAAACCGGGAGTGCCGTTTAAAGTATATATATATTAAATATATACATCGCGCGACAAAACAGAAAATTTTTAATCGTATCGAATAGTGCGGGAGTGCCGTTTAGTATCGCGCGTAAAATGCGGAATAGCGATATAAAAATATCGCACGTGAGTGCGGGAGTGCCGCTAAAATATCGCGCGTTTAAGACTGAGAGGAGGAGGAGGCCTAGGAGAGGCATCGGGCTTCGGCACAGCAACCTTCTGGTAAGCAATTTATTTATTTGTAATTATATATTAAATATTAAATATATTTAGTATAATTTAAATTAAACAATTGATCGCAACAATTAATTTGATATTTTTATTTATATTTTTTTATTTATATTTAAATAAGAAAGAATTAAAGAAAAAGATTTTTATATTAAAGCATAATCTTGTAAAGGTGTAAGCTTTTATAAAGTTATAAGAGAATTATTAGTAATGCTCTTCAAAATTTAGAAGAATAGAATTATTTTATTAATCTACTATTATTATATGCATCGAATACAAAATTCAATGTATACAATAATTTTTGAAATATTAATTATTTTGAACTCTACTACATTAGAATCTTCTTTTGTATGTTATAGATCGATGCAACAACCCTGATGATCTGAGAGGAGGAGCAGGCCTAGGAGAGGCATCCTGCACCAGCGGAACAACCTGATGGTGAATATTTATTATTTATATATCTACTGTTAAAAATCGTACACACAATAATACGGTTTTATTATTTAAATGAATTAAAAAAAAAATTAGAAAGATTTTTATAAAAATTATATAAAAGTTTCTATATATGTATATTTAAATGATAGTTTCAGATTTTATAAAATTTTTCAATACATGTTTACAACTCTTATTATTTTACACCGGATATGAAATTCCGCATAATATTTTTTTGAAATATCGATTTTGAGCATTGTTATAAATGAATTCTATATTTGTATGTTACAGACAACGAGCTTCGATAACAACTCCGCTGTTGCGCATCAGTGCCGGTGAGTGAACAAAAACTTTTTACTTTAAAGTAACGGATTCGTAGAGATTGTAGATGTAGATGTATATGTAGATTGTAGATTGTAGATTGTAGGTAAATCCGTTGCTTTAAAATGGATGAGTTAGGATAGATTAAATTAAATAAATTTTTTATAAATTCTTTCGAAATGCTTTGCATTTATTGCAAAAATATATTTGAATATTAATTAAAAATAGAAAATCAAAAAAGATTATTTTTATAAAGATTTTGTCTAATTTATTAAATAAAGAACACACATTAATATTTTTATCAATTTTATTAATTTCTGATGCTACTTTATTCTTATAATGAGGACTTATCTTCTAATTTCTTATTCATCATAGCTCATCCATCATAAAATTTGTTTGTAGATATTATTTTTAAACTTTACTTTAACTTAAGATAAAGCCAAATGATTCATTAATTAAATAAATTGTAATATGATTAATATTATACACAATATTACACACTTTAATTTTATATTTTATTATAAATTATATATTACTATAAATATTTACTAATTATATATATTATTATAATAACAATCAATTTTGATTGATAATCTGCACAGAGACTTTTATATTATAAGAATTCTCTATATATTATACTAAACTGCTAACAGTTGAAGTTATGTTAAATTCTGTGATACCCGACATAAATTCTGCCCAGTTATAAACGGTTGCCCTTGTTTTACCATGAGATATGGTCGTGTTAGCAGTCTAATATAATATATAAAAATTTATAGTAATTTGGCTTTATTTTAGTTAAAATAAAGTTATATATAACGAACAATTGTTCGATTTTACAATTGTTACGATGAGCATGAAATATTTACGCTCATTTGCCGGTAATCAGCCGGCAAAAGAAGGAGTGTTTATCTCCTTTTTCGATCTCTGATTAGAGATCGAGCGAGATAATGGCCAGGACAAAAGGTAGGTTTAACTGGCCTGAAGACGTAGTTAGGGTACGCGGTTAGGATACGCGGTTAGGGTACGCGGTTAGGGTACACAGTTAGGGTATGCGGTTAGGGCACGCGATTAGGGAATGTAATTAGGGCAATGATTAAAATATATTATAGAGAGGCTCCTTAAATCTCGAATAAGTTTTAATAAGTTAATCAAGAAGTAGGGTTGTTAGGGATTGTTCATGGGGTTGTTGAGATCATAGGATTGATAGAATTGTTAGGGTTCATAAGGTTGTTGAGGTCATTATTTCTTTCAATATTTCAATTTCTTTCAATATTCCAAATATTCCTCCAATAATTCTAGGGATAAATTAAAATTATATAAAAAAATTAAATTAAATTTATTTTTAAAAATATTTTAAAAATGAAATTTAAATTATCAAAATTATTTTCAAAAAAATTAAATAAATTGCCTAATTATAAATATTTAAAAAATAGTTTAACATATTATATTTCATTTTTAAAATTAAAAATATATATTATATATATATTATATATATATATATATAAAAAAATATATATATATATATATATATAAAAGTTACTATAATATTAATAATATTAAATCCAAGTGTTAATGCTGTTAATATCAAATTATTCATGTTTTTAAACATTTAAATAAATCGAATATATTTATTTGATATTGATAGTACCATTAATTTGTAACTATAATAATTGTAATAAATTTGTAACTAAAATTGTACTGCAGTTATAATTGTATTTTAATTATGATTTAATATTGATATTATAATTGTATATGAAATACAATTATGCTGTAATTTATATTATATTAAATTGTATTTATGATTATAAATTATATGAAATGCATTCTTATGTAAATTATACGAAAAATTATCGAAAGTATACGTATAATGATAATATAATAGAAATTCATTAAACATATTTTTTTCTATAGTATATATTTTTAAAATATTCATAAAATTAACTGTGCTTGTGTTTTTATATAAAAGAGTCATTAATAAATTCGGGAAATTTTATATATAAATTTTAAATTCATATAATTTTATATATTTCAATTTTATAAATATTAGATTATAAATTTTACAAATGTTGCTAATTTTTTTATATTAAATATAAAAAAATATCAAATATAAGAGCAAAATATAAAATGCAAAAATTTGATGTTAAATTAATGATTAAGTATTAACTAAAATTTAATGAACACCTTCTATTTTATAGAATCGCGATTCATTTATTATAAATTTAATGATATATATATTCATTTTATCTATTTACGAATTCTATATCAGAACTAAATGTAAAGTAAATTAATAAATTATGATTACAAAAATATCATATTTTTTTCGCGGTTTTTTCGCGTTTTGTATATAAATTTCTTAGATGAGATTGCCGTTTTGATTAAAAAATCTTATAACTGTACCTCCCTGTAATATTGCTAAATATTACTAATTAAATATAAAAAAAATATCGAATAAAAAAGTCGAATATAAAAGTGTGAAGATTCGATGTTAAGTTAACGATTAAATACTAATTTAACAAAATTTAACAATCATCTTCGATATTATAGAATCGCGAATTAATTTTGAATTTAATAATTTGCTTTTAATCAGATTTATACATTTACAAATTCATGTCAAAACTATTCGTGTATCGGAAATATTTGTAAAATATATTAATAAATTATGAATGCGAAAAAACTGTTCTTCTCGCGTTCTTCGCGCGTTTATTAAACGAGATTGCCGTTTTAATAAAAGAGTCTTGTCGCTATCCTTCTCGTGAGGTGACCATTAGTAAAAATTGCGTGACTCGTACCGTTGAAGAATTGAAACGATTTTCATCATGGAGAATTATTTATTATCGATTCTTGTAAGATCCATTTGCGACGTCTAGTTCGATGTCCTGTTGAAAATTAGGAATTTTCATTGTAGGATTGTAATTAATCCCAGGTTTTCCTGGCAATTCCTGAAAGCAATGATTTCGGAGTAACGTCAACAACGAACGCCCTACGCCTCTTTAAATCCGGATTAATTTAAATAATACATTTAGAAAAGAAAAAATACATATTTTCTTCATTGAAAATGAGCTATTATTATTACTATTCATATTATTGTCTTAATACTAAAAAATCTTAATAGTAGATTACATATGGATATAATTATTGTATATAAATTTTTATTTTTCAAGTAATTTCAAATTGCAATTAGATTTTATTGACTTTTTTGATAAAAATGATTACGAACAAATATATTTTATTAATTAATATAATTTGTCTTTTTTGAAAAATTATTTCTAGGTACTGGGGATATTAATTAATTTTTAGTTACTTTTAAGAAACTATTTGCAGATGTTGGACAGCCCGCCATTTTAGAGAACATTAATTTATATATATCTATATATGTATGTATAATAAAATACATGCACAAATTAACATATCCAAAAAATTTTTATAATTTTTCTTAATATTACATATGTTACGAAATTATATATATGAATGTAACATAAAATGTGCGAGTACTTAAAAATTATGAGACAAATCGAATACCTTGATAACAGTAAGATATCGGCAAATTAATTTAAATGCTACTAAAAATAATAAAAAAGTAGTACATATATTTAACTATTTGAAATTATTTGATTTATTTTATCTTACAAATTATTCGAATTGAAATTTTTTAAATCTTGCTGTTATGGGGTTTGATTCGTCTCGCGCGCGCGAACAGTTGGTACCCCAAAATTATTATACGTATTCGCACATTAACACAAGTTCCAATGATGCATGTATTTCATTATTTATAAATATAATCGTTCGTAATCATATTTACATAAAAATCATTATATCCATTTAGTTTTCAATAAAGAGATATATTTTTTAATAATAATAGAACATATTTTCTGACATAAATTTTAATCATGAATTAAATGCCAATGAGGGTAATTGTCGTTGATTTATTACTGAAATCATTGTTATCGGGAGTAGTCTGGAAGATCCAGGATTCGTTCTCTCCTACAGTGGAATCCCTGACGTTCAATGGGTCATTTAACTTTTCTTCGCAGATCGTTCTTGCGAAATCTGATATAAAAACAAGATGTTAATTATTCTCCATCTTTAAGATCGCTCTCCTTTTTGTCGAATATTAACCGGATATTAATTATTATATTAGAAAAATTATATATTATCATATCGAAATTAAATATTCCAAATATTTATTATCGATTTATTTATTCATCGCGTTTTTTCGAATTTTAAATAGCAATTTATCTTATAATTTAATCGTCGGTTTATATCGAAGTTCTTCTATTTTTTCGCGTTTTTGAATATTTTCTTTAATAGTCTTTAATTATGCGCGAAATGTATTTTAGTCTTGTGTATAGTAATTACAGTTATAGTAATTATCTCGCGCGCGTGTCTATTGAGGGTATTCTTCAGTTATTATAAAAATTATATGTATTGCAATCGAATATTCCGAATATCATTAATTTATTTATTCGTCGCGTTTTCTTGCGAATTTTAAGTCGCAATTTATAATCTTATAATTTAATCGTTAACTTACATCGAAACTTTGGCGATAACGCGGTTTTTTAATTTTTTTAAACTCATGATCCCCATTTTATATTATTTAGCTATCATGTACGAGATACAATATATATATATATATATATATTATTCTCAATCGCGACATTCGTATAAAATCGCGTGTTAATCACGAATAAATCGGACCTTGAATTTTATATTTGCAAACATTACATATTACATATATCGCGCGCGTGTCTATGCTTCGATATTATAAAAATTATACATACCGCAATTGAATGTCCCGAATATCATCGATTTATTTATTTATCGCGTTTTCTCGCGAATTTTAAGTAGTGATTTATCTTATAATTTAATCATTGATTTACATCTAAGCTTTGTCTATCTCTTTTCGCGTTTTAAATATTCTTTAAATAGTCTTTAATAGTACAAAATTGCACAAATAGTATAAATTGTACAAAATACGTTTGTTGTGCAACTATTTTTTTCTACAATTTAAAAGATGATTGAAAATTTATTAATGACTCTTTTAATCGCGATTGTTTACATTATATAAATCTTATAAAACTCTATTATTACATCGATTATTAATAATAAATATCATATAATTAATAATCGCTAATTAGTCTTGTCTAAATTATATGAAAATTTTTAATAAATTCTGTATTTTACGGATATTTTCGATATTTTCGTGTAATCTCATGTAATGAACTTTTAGCTTCAAATTATATATTTTATATTAACTTTTGTATTATTGTATGTATGCACACATATTTGTAACATTGTAATAAATTTTGTAAATTTTGTATACATTTGTAATATTTGTAAACAAAATTTGTAATAAATTTTGTAATAAAATTTGTAATAAACTTTTTGTAATAAATTAAAAAAATAAAATTAAAAAAATTCCTCCTCAAGTATCTCCACCTTACCGAAGGCTTTTGCCGGGTGAGGAGGTTTGTGCACTCTAATGATCCTGAGAGCTATGCCGGCGGTAACATCGACTAGTATTCATGTAGTCTGTTTTTATATTTAAGATCATCTTAAATATGATTAAATATAATTAGATTGTATCTTAAGATTTAGCCAACGAAATGGCCATTAACATTTTCAAACTTTAAGATGATTTTAAGAATAAAACACGGACTATAAGAATATTAGTTGTAGTTACTGGTAGGGTCACCCATGCCGGACAGGTCGAAGAGTAGGAGTCAGACTAAGAGAGATACAAACATTATATATATATATATATATATATATATATATATATATATAAGACAATTAAAATGATTGAACTTCGTCAATGATTTTACAAAGTTTACAAATATTACAACATTTGTAAAATATTTTTATTTATTATATTGTGCAAAGTTTAAAACAAATAGTCATTGTTTCTAAGACACAAATTATTTTCTGTTTCAAAATTTATAGCAACAGTACACATATAATTATTGTATTTTGAGCATAATTATATTAAAAATGAAAAAATACATTTAGTAAAAACTTGAAAGCAATGACTAAGAAAATTTTAAAGAGGACATTTTGTTGTCAACGATAGTGATATTCGAGATTGTGGAATGCGTTGAAATAGAAATGTATACTTATGAATTCAAGAGATTGAAAAAGCGATTGCTTCATAAGTCAACATCAATCAGGGAAATGTCACTTCGTTCCGGGATCGCGTCAATAAAAAAAAAAGTATTTTAAAAGATACATGATAAAAATTATAAATTAACTTTTTCTTGCAATTTTCCTTTGAGATAGCCAATAATTGTTTCTATAACGACACTTGAATTCTATTATATTTTATATTTTAAATTTGTCGTTGATTTAAATGCAGTTCTCAAACATTTTCAGATTGAAAATGATTCTCGCAGATAAAATATGAAGCGCAGAATCAAATAATTCACAAGTAATGAAATATCGCGATATATTAATAATGTTTATTAATAATTAATTTGAGAATTTCAAGAAATAGAATATTTAACAAAATTTATTTTATGTTATTTATTTTATGAAATATTTCGTCGACGACGAATTACTATTACGTGGCCTTCATTCTTTGTGACGTAGGGCAATATTTACACGGTTGCCTTTGTGTTCTTCGCGCGATGAGACTCGAGTGGGAGGGGAAAACAGAGCTGCTCCATATGTCGCATTATTTTTCGATTATTCCTCACGGTTACTTCGACTTGAATAAAACGCGAAGAACGAAGTGCGTGATTTTATATAAAAATATATATTTCAACAAGATTTTAAGAGATAAATAATAGGAATTATAAATTATCTTCTCCTTGTGCGATCTTTATAGTGGTAATTTTTTTAACGATACTTGAATTCGATTATATCTCGCGATTTAAATTTATCATCGATTTAAATCAAGTTTATTGAACATTTTCGAATGAAAACGATCCGCATAGATAAAATGTGAATCGTGAAATCAAATAATTTATAAGTATTGAAATGTCGTCATCAATATCGTTTATTAATAATTCTAGAAATTCAAAGAATAGAATATTTAACATAATATTTAACATAACAATTGTTGTGCTAAATTTTGCCAACTCGAGACAGCTTATTTTTAAAATAAAGTTTATGACACATAGATTACGGATATGCGAATCTCTAGATGGACTAAATTGTTTAATTTTAATTTTTATCCTTTTAAAAAAATACTTATTTTCTCAATTATTTTCTCCGAAGTATCATAAACTTTAAGCCAAGAATAAAGTCCAATCTCTAGTTGAGAAAATTTTGGGTAACAAGCTTATGGGCACTTGTCGATACTCTTTATTTTATATTAAATATTCATCGATAACGAATAAATTAACTGTTCGGCCTTCACACGGTTTGGCCTTCGTTCTTTGTAACACAATGTTTATACGGGAACATTTTTGTTGTCATTCGCACGATACAATTCGGAGGAGATGCGGCAAAAGTCGCTTCGCATATATCGCATTCTTTCCATCATTTCTTACGGTTATTATAAATGATTATTATGAGACATTGTTATAAATAATTAATATTTGATTTCTCACTAACTAAGTATCTCGTGCAACTTATATTTTTTTACTATAATAAAGTTATAATAGAATAAAGTATCAGTCTCATGTTTGTCGAGAGTGTCATTCAAAGCATCGTGCGATTGTCATATTCTGATTGATTGTTGATTAATACATGTCCGAACATAATTAAATAGCGTTTTCGCGAGTGAGTATTTTATCACTGCCCTGAAAGAACAACAGAAAAGGAATACATTCAGGTACTGAAGTTTCATTAAATTATATAATATTAATATAATTTATATAATATGTGATTAATGAATAATTAATTTGCATTAATAATATAATCGATATAAAATATAATATAATATACAATATAAAATACAATCATAGCACGTAAAATATTTCATGACTACGAAATTATTAATAATACAATGTGTTCAACTTTGGCGACGTAAACAAAAACGCGCTACTATATCTCGGCTCTCAATTCTATTATCATTCGCACGGCGACTCTCGAACAAAAATGTAATAGCGCGAGACGTTTTGTTAAATTCATTTTCTAAACGCGATCGCGATCATTATGAATAATTATTTAATATAATAATATGATTAATGTGTAATTAACTTTTATGAATATATAATCGATATAAAATATACAATCGATATAAAATACAATCATAGCACGTAAAATATTTCAACTATGAATTAATATCATGCACATGATTTAAGGATTGCAATAATTTTAGCAATAATTATTATATTAATAATTTCCACATTATTTATCGTAACATCTTTACTTTTGTGAATTAAATTTCAGTTTTTCTTAACTCTTGTTCGAAGATAAGATCGCCTTGTTCGGCGACACTCGAGCAAGATAGTGGTGCGAAACGATACTCTTCGTATATTATCGAATTTATTATTAATTGAACAATTATCATGATTTTCAATTAGATTAATCTTTCGATTTTATAATTTCGCGTATATATTTGTCAAAGTACGTAAAATATTTCGAACAGACAATAATACGATGTTTAGCCTTGACGACGTATACAATAGCGCGGTAATGTTTACATTCCGCGGTCTTGGTATCATTCATACGGCGACACTCGAGCAAGATAATAGTGCGAAATGATACTCTTCATATATTATCGAATTTATTAATTGGACGATTATCATGATTTTCAATTAGATTAATCTTTCATTTTATAATTCATGTTAATATAATATTAATAAAACGGAGCATTTGTAATGAGTAGAGCATGAATTTGAAACTTTATATAAATATCGAACGAAAATAGTATTTCTCTCGTATCTTCTTACGATATGTTAAAAAGTGCATTTCTCATGTAATTATTCCGCGATCGGGAGTGTCGTGCAAAGTGTCTCGCGATCGTTCCATATATAATTAATTATTATTATTCGTATTTTCGGAAGTGAATGTGAGTGCCACCAAGAAATAGCAAAGAACGAAAAAGGGAGAAAAGGGAGAAAAACATCGAACAACACATACGGAGCAATAAAATATAAAATGTAAGTCATTTATAAATTATTTATCATTCATGTTACTTTTAGACATATTGCCTGTTCCTATTTCACCTTTTCGAATTTATTCTTAATTATCATCTAGCATATATAAAAAATATTTCAGTTTTTATTTTAAAATATTCCAAATAATATAATGAATATTTTCCAAATAATATAATAAAATATTTTTCGTGTTAATTGATATTTCAAGATAGTTCAATATTTTATAAAATATTTCACAATAATGTAATTATTATATACTTTATATATAAGAATTAGATATTTTTAAATAGACTGAATTTTTATTAAAAGTTTATATTCAAGATAATGCTTGATAATTATAATTTACAATATTAAATATCTGTTTGAAAGGCAAAAAAATTGATTGCGCGTAATAATTAATTTTACAATCAATTAATTTAGATACTTAATTTTATTAGAAAATAGATTTATAAAAATATTAAAATTGAATGTATTTGCATTTAATTTGTGTTTGCGTAATGATTAATATTCGCGTCAGATGTTCTATATATGTAGCATCCCGAATTTTTCCTGACCTAAATAATCCGCGCGGACTGCTGAGCTAAATACTCCACGCGGACTCAATCGATAGCCAATAAGCATAGTTCCTCGATCCTTAAATCCAATAGAAAACCCGGATTTTGTCACTCGCGTCGTATCTCACGTCTTATTCGCGTTTCTTCTCGCATCCTTGTCGCACTCTCGTTGCATCCTTTTCTCTAATTGCTTTTAAAGGGCAAGCTCGAGCGAGCCTCGACTCGGCCTTATCTATTGTAACTCGATATGAACATAAAAACTCGATATGAAGATAAAAACTAAGCCAAAATAATACCGATTTTCATGTCCGCCTGTCATCACTTTCTTATCGCGTACAAGATTTATGTCTCAATTTAGTTACACACAAATATACTCGCACAAATGTATTTCATATATTTCAGTTACTTACACACTCGTTTGTACGGTGTAGTTTGAGCATTTTCTTTTTAAATTCGATTTATTAAAGGTGTACTTTATATATTATTCATATATTACAATTAAAGCAATCAATGTCATCTGTATAAATGTTTAGATATACATATATTCTTTTGTTTTTCAGCTATAAAATATTGTTGTAATTAACGTACATTAATTCATTGATAATTTCGATTTGCATTTAGAAAAAAATATATTTAAAACATTTTAACTATATCTTCTAAAAAATTATTTGCAGATTTTAAAAACACATTTATTGTTATATAAATAATTCGCAAAAAATGTTATAAAAAGACAATGCTTATTTAAATGAGAAATACGCTGTATTATATTTAATCAATAAAAATTTTCATTGATTCAGTTTAAGATAGTATGTTTTATATATACAATTAGAGACAGCTATCCAGATTGCTTTTATCTTTCGGTCGACATTTCGCATATAAGAATGGAAATAAATAATAAGAAAAAGAATTAAGCAGTTATATATTAATATGAACGCTGTTGCAAATCTAAGGAGCAGCAATTGTGATAATAATTATTATATATAATATATACAATATAATATTATATATAATATAATTATTATATAATTTTCTCATTGTTATTTATTATTCTAACATCTCTGTGAATTAGATTCCAATTTTTCTTTATTAAAGAAAATGATCGTCGTGTACCTAATCTTTTATTCAATAATATTCATATAAGTAGACATTACAATGAGAAAAAAAAATTTATTTTAACTAAATGCTTACATACTTATTTCGTACATGACGTAAAAATCAGAAGCGCTATAATGAGTCAGATTACATCATTGAATGATATATAATGAATTCCACACATAAATTATATAAAATTATATATAATATAATTTTCTCTCTCTTTCACAAATTATATTATGTCATAAATTTATATAATACAACCCCCCCACGGGTACACCTTGACGTGGTGGGGTGGCTCAGTACTTGGATGGTGCCTTGAGGTTTATTTTAAATTTTTTTATTTGGGATAAATCTCAAGGTGCCTGAATGGGAAGCTAAGTACCCTTTCGCATCGTCGGTGCCGTCAACGTGTCGCGGACGGCAAGTGCTTCGTCAACGCGTCGCGTTTTCGCGTTGTAATATTCTCGCGTTTTCGCGTTTTCGCGGAACTTTTGGACTTTTTCATATAAAATCCCAATTTCATTTATTGTCACGAGTCTCCACTTCCGATGCCAATTAACTGGGATGTACGAGTTTGCACACGTTGCTCTGCGACGTACACTCTTGCTTCGTGCTTCGTCAAGTAATTCGGCCCGAATTAGTTAGAACTCGATCGATTGCTCGGAATGGTCTTCAATGGGTCCCTTCTCTTTGCTCGTCTACAGCCACACGCACTGCGTGTGTTAACCCTGTCGAGGAGTCGAGTGGATTCCCCTAGGCATGATTTTCGCTCGGTAAAAGGGGTTGCCTCCCCATTTTCTAAATTGCTAGTTGTAAGCATTTAAAAAATGTGGGTATCCTCTTCTTTTGCCGTCTACCAGCCTGGTGTAGCCATATCCTGCATTGCGGGAAACTTCGTGTTCCGGGCGAAGCACCTGAAATCATGCTTAGCGGGTCCAGGTTCGATACGAGATAGGATAATTATGCGCGAAAAAGAGTTGGTGAACTTCATTTTCCTCTATTTCCGTCAATCGTTTCGTCTTCTTTCCGGTTTGGGCTTAATTCTTGCTCGTTGTATCGTTGCATTCCCGACCTATTGACCTGAAGCGGATTCTCGTAAGTGAAATGGGATTTTCGTTCGTACCGAAACCGGGAGTGCCGTTAAAGGTATATACATATTAAGTATATACATCGCGCGATCAAATATAAAATTTTTAATCGCATCGAAATAGTGCGGGAGTGCCGTGCAGTATCGCGCGTAAAATAACGAAAATAGCGATATAAAAATATCGCTCGTGAGTGCGGGAGTGCCGAAAAGTATCGCGCGTTTAAGACTGAGAGGAGGAGGAGGCCTAGGAGAGGCATCGGGCTCTGGCAGAGCAACCTTCTGGTAAATAATTTCTTTATTTGTAATTGTATATTAAATATTAAATATATTTATTATAATTTAAATTAAACAATTAATCGTGTAATTTGATTTTTTATTTATATGATTTAAATAAGAGAGAATTAAAGATAAAGATTTTTAAATAAAAGCTATAATCTTGTAAAAATATAAGCTTTTATAAAATTAGTGAAGATAGAGAATTATTAATAAATGTTCTGTTTTTTTTTATTTTATAGAATTATTTTATTAATTTGATTATTATTATACATATCATATATATATATATATATATATATATATATATATTATATATATTATATCGAATATAATTCAATGCATACAATAATAATTTTTTGAAATATTAATTATTTTAAACTCCGCTACAATTTGAATTTTCTCTTTATATGTTATAGATCGACGAAGCAAACTTGACGATCTGAGAGGAGGAGCAGGCCTAGGAGAGGCATCCTGCACCAGCGGAACAACCTGATGGTATTATTATTGTATATTACTTATTATAAATTGCATTAGTTTGCTTCACTTATTCAAATGATTTAAACAAGAGAGATTGAAAGAAAAAGATTTTATATAAATCCTATAAAAAAAGTTTCTATTTAAAAAATAGTTTTTTTACAATTTATAAAATTATTCCATATTTATATACTTGTTTATTATTGCTCGTATCGAATATAAAATTCGTTGCGTACAATAATAATTGAATATAATAATAAATATAATATATATATATATATATATATATATATATATATATAATAAAATATTAATCATTTTAAACAATGCTAATTTGAATTTTATGTTTGTATGTTATAGACAACGTAGCTTCGAAATCGACTCCGCTGTTGCGCATCAGTGTCGGTGAGTCAAAAACTTTTATTTACTTTTAAGGTAACGAATTTGTGGAGTTTGTAGATGTAGATTGTAGATATAGATTGTAGATTATAGGTTCGTTACCTTAAAATAAATGGGCTACAACAAATTAAACAATTTACATTTAATATATATATATATATATATATATTTATATTAACTTTAATACGTATATTAACTTGAATAGTTCTTTTCAATATATAGTAATACAGCATTTTAAGAATGCAAATTTAAAATTAAATAAATATAGAAAAAAAATCTTTATTTTTTATCAATTCTTTATTACAGTCAATTATTTATTTTGTTTAATAAAGAACATGCTATTAACTTTATTAATATTTTATATAATAATTTGTTTCTTTATAACATGCTGATTTTGTTTTAATTTTTCGTAGTCCATCTATTTATGTAGTGTAGCATATCAGAAACTTTGCTTTGACTATTATAAATCTAAGTTATTGATTAAGTAAATCATATATAATATTTAAAAAATTAATGAATAAGTAAGTAAATATAAAGAAAAAATACAATGAAAAATATAAAAATGTATGTTCAATTAATTTTATTTTATTATAAGTTTATTATAAATTTTGTTACAAATATTTTATATATATACGTATAACATAAAAATTTCAATCAATTAATTTTGATGGATGACTTAGTATTATATTAGTTAAAGCAAAGTTATATTAAAATGACAATGGTCGTTACATATTACGACTATAAATGAGCGTAAAATTATGCTCATGCGAAAATAACTTGCAACGAAAGGAGTTATTCTTCTTTATTGACCTTAGAGAGGTCTCTGAACTTTTTGCTAAAAGTAGCCAAATTAAATATGGTCGTGATCAGTGAAAGGTAGGTTTAACTGATCCGACAAATTATTTTAAATAAGATGAAGAGGATGACCAAAATATTGGTCAGAAGTAAAAAAACGAAATATACATATGTATTTCTACGTGCAATAGCACGCAATAAAATAAACGCGTAAAATAAACGGGTCCGATATAAAATACACGTTAATATTTAAAAAATAAATCAAGACGCGTAAAATAAATGGTGACAAAAAGGAAATAGGTTCGCGAATCGTGTTTAGGGCATATTTCCTAAATCGCGGATTTAAGTAATCACGGATTCTTGCTGGCCTAATCAGCAAATAAAACTGCTACAGTTTTTAGGATCGGTAGGGCTGTTAGGATGGATAGGGCTATGGTTAGGATCGGTAAAACTGTTAAGATCGGTAGGGTTGTTAGGATTTGTAGGATTGTTAGGACCTATAGGGCTGTCAGGATTGATAGGGCTATTAAGATCGATAAGGATTGTTAGTATTGTTAGGATTATTAGGCTATGAACTGTTAAACTATAGTATTTTATATAGTAAGATAATTACTATATAATATACTATAAAGTTTTTCCTTATTAAAACATAAGAAATAATTTAAGAGCGCAAAATTGTATATTATATTATGTAAAATTGTATATTAATTGTACTCTGAAAAAGCTGTACAATCAAGATTGATGTATAATGTTTGACATTATTCTTGATTTTTTAATAAATATTCACATTGCATATAATGTGAATTACATGTAATGTGGATGTTTAATAATTTGATTGTGTTGTAAATTACGTTTTTATATATACGAATTATATTATTAATTATATTAATAATTTTATATATACGATATTATTATTTTATATATAATATAATTTTATATATACGGTTTTTATATATACGAATTATATTATTAATTATATTAATAATATAATTCGTATATATAAAAATAAATATAATATAGTAAATATTGTATGCCATTATAAACATTTTATATAATGTTAAATTCAAATGTAAATGCTATCATTATCTAATAATGCTGATAATTAAGATATTAAATAAAGCTAAATTATATATTAAAACATAAATAATTTCTTTTTTTTTTTAAATTTACAGTTTATATATATATATATATATATATATATATATATATATATATATTAGATTTGATAAAATATTGTCATTTATCAATTTAAGCAATAAAAGACTTACTTATTTTGGAACATTTTTGTGCAAATTTGCAACTGATATCGACTTATTAGAGATAGCATCATTGTAATCTATATTCTACATCTATACTATGTATATAATCAATATATTGTAATTTATATATTGTAATAATTTATATATATTGTATATATATAATTACATATTGTAAATTATATTAATTGCACGAAATTGAAAAAATGCACATAATACATAACGCAAAGTTTACAAAATTAATATATATCCAATAAATACTCTGTTGTCTGTTAGACATTTTATTTTAAAATTATTCTAGAATTTAATAGTCTGTTTTTGATACGGAAGTTAATAAATACGGAAAATTTTGATTTCTAAATTTCGTAGTTTCAATTATCTTTTTAATTATTATAATGCGTAACATAAAAATGATTAAATAATGAATGTGATTTGATATTAAGCCAACGATGCAATATTAATTTCTCACTCGCGAAATTTAATACTTGCTCTTTCGATAATGTAAAATCGCAATTTGTCAAAATTATTTAGAAGTTCGGGATTTTGTCAATTAAATATATTCGTGAATTTGCGAATTGAAATTAAATATTTGTTAAATAAATGAATAATATTTATTAAATAAATGTATAATTAATATTACAAACATCGCGTTTTTTTTCGTCTTTTTGGTTTGAGGCGCGATTGCTATCTTATTGTTTTTCGTGTAAATACTAATGCGATTCGTATTATCGAAGAAATGGTCTTTATTGAAATATAATTTCTCGTCGGTTCTTGAACAATTAATCTACAACGAATTCAATGCCTCGTTGAAAAGGGGTTTTCGTTGCAGAGCTGGAATTAAACCCAGGTTTTTTCGACAGTTCCTGAAAGCAATGGTTTTAACAATGAGTTAACAACAGATTTTTTTAAAGTCGAATTATGAAATTATAATTAAATAATATACTTTGAATAAAGAATTTTTTCTTCTTTTATTAAATCTTCTTCTGTTATTATTATTCTTAATATTAATATCGGTTTAAAAATTTTTTATCGCTTTGGAAAAGACTTATTGTTAGTAGTGAAGCATTGAGCATAGATATAGCTATTATATAGAAATAAATATTAATTTACCAAATAGGTAAATTTAAATTGTAATTTATTTGTTCATCTCTGAACTTTTTTTAACAAAATATATGGTTACGAACGAATATGTTTTATTAACTGATTTTTAATTAACTTTACTTTTGATCTCTTTTGAGAGATTATTTCTAGGTGTTGGACATCCTGCCATTTTAAGCCATTAATATTAATTTTTAAGTATAATTTGCTTGATATTTTATATAGAAAATTTGTTAGATATTTTACATGCAGGAAATATATGCGCAAAATATGACACATTTGATAAAACTTTTCTTATGTTAATCAATAATATCAATAATATTATACTAATACACACAAATATACATGAAATGTACAAGTACTAAAAAATTCGAGGCAAGTCGAATGGGTACCCTGATATCAGTAAGATATCGATATATTAAAATATTATTAAATATATTATAGAAGAATTAATAATTTTTTATTTTACGTCGCGAAATATTTAAATACGAATTTTTCAAAATCTTGCTGTTATTGGGTTCGACTCGTCTCGACAACAGTTGGTACCCGAAAATTATTGTACTCGTACATTTAACAAGCGATAAATGCGCATATGTTTCATGATTCTTAAACATACTCGTTTGTAACCATGCACAGTTCTATAAAAATGGTTATATTATAATAGTTTTATTATTTATTAATAAAAAGACATTTCTAAATAATGGAAGAACATTTTTTCGTGTAAATTTCGATTTTGTGAATGAAAGATGGTGATCATAATTGTCATTGATTCATTGAAATGTTAAAATCATTGCTATTGGGAGTGACTCTGGAAGATCTGAGATGATTCGTTCCATTTTGCAGCGGAACTCTTGACATTTAACGAGTCGTTTAATTTTCCTTCGCGAATCAATCTCGATAGAATTCTACGTAAAACATACGTTAAAAAAAAGTCGCTAGTAAAAGTCGTTAATATTGTTCTTCTTTTTCCTGTCGGATATTAATTGACGATCGGGCAAAATTATTTTAATCTTTCGAATTGTTATCATCAGATTATCCGCGAGATATTTTCGTCTTATATTTAAGTGCAATTATTATTTTTTTACTTGATCGTTGGCTTATACAAAATTTCGCTTATTTTTTCACGTGTCAAACTTTCTTAAAAAATTAAAATGTATCAATATAAATACTTTTCTTTTTGTAATAAAAAGATTGATAATACAATTGATGATAAGATATAATAATTAATGAAGAAATATAATAGATAATGTAAATGTATTTGCGATTTTTTCATTGCAACTTATTCATATTACGCAATTCTTAATAAGTTTTGTAATGAAAAGTCGATAATTAATAAATATCACGAATAATTTAAATCGTCTGTTTGAAAATCATTTGATTTAATTTTAAATGAATGTTATGTGCATTTCAGACATTTTCGTGTAATTTTGTATCATAAGATATTTTGTACTAATTTATAAATATTATAATTAAATTTATAAATTATATATTGTAATTATATTATATAAATATTATAAATTCTTATCATAAATATATTGTATATGTTGTAAATATTATTATATTGTAATAATATTTTATAAAACTATTTATAAAACTATTTATGTTATACTTTATAGTTCAATTATTGTATATTTATATTCAATATGAATTATATCAATTGTATTAAATACACACAATAGTGTATATTGTATATATTTTCAATATTTTATAAGTAAAATAATTTTGTAATGTATTAATTTTATAAAATAATATGTAATAATTGTATAATAATTTTATAAAATAATTTTATAAAATAAGATATTTTGTATTAATTTATAAATATTATAATTAATATATTATTATTATATTTTATAAGTATATTATATTTTATAAAATATGTATGTTACTTTCCACACTTCAATATTATTATTGTATATTATATATTGTATACTTCCCTTCATTTTATGAAATTATATTATATTTATTATATTTAAATGAAATAATTATAATAAAAATTTTACCTCTTCGATGGTATCTCCACCTTAACGAAGGCATTTGCCGGTGAAGAGGTTTGAGTACTCTAATGATCCGGAGAGCTATGTCGGCGGTAATGTATTTAGATAGTAAAAATAATCATTTTTATGTCATTTTGCTAATCAAATCGCTTCAAAATGAGATCAAAATGATTATTTTTGCGATCTAAATAGTTACCGGTAAGGTCACCTATGCCGGACAGGTCAAAGGGGAAGAGTGAGACTAAGAGAGATACTGTAATTATTTATACTGTAGTTATATAGTAATATTTTTAATAAAAGCTATATATATATTAATGATGAAAAGTAAAATCCGTGCTTAAGAATTGAAACATCTTTTTACAGACACAACAAAATTTTCATACGATATATGTATATATAAAGAATTATATGAAAAAATTAACAAAATAATTAATAATATATATTACTTAATTTTTTTATCATGTAAATTCTTTGTTGTGTATGAAAAAATTCTCTTCTTTTTTGCGTAGAATTTCTTCTACATTTTTATTTAAAAATGTTTTTGCAGATATATGTCTTTACTATTTATTTTATTATCAAGAGTATATATAATTAATATGTTTATTAAAATTGCATGTTATCTAATATATAAAACATGCAAATATGTAACTGTATTCTTTCATATTATAAAGGATTTTAATTATTAACAACGTTAAATAATTTTTTTCATTATTTTTATGGTTGCCTAGTTGAAAGTATATCATCACGTTTTCAATGTGTGTGTGATTAATAATTAATTATTTTTCATAAAAAAATATATTTTTTGTAACTAGGTGCGGCGAGCGGACATGCGCACGACGCGCGGTTGAAAATTTCGTTGCGTTAAAAAACTTGGCGACAAAAATCGAGCGAGGAATCGTGATGAAACGTACCTTCTACGTTAACTGTTACGATGTAATTAATGACGTTTTATTTTCGGCATTTTTTACAAAGATTTTAAACGCGGATACACGGAAATATGTAAGAAATTTGAGAAAGATCTACGTACATACAATTTCAAATGGGCGCGTATACTTTATGATATAAAAAAATTGTGCCAACTAAGAATAAAAATTTGTACAAGAAACAGAGGTACAAGAAACAGAAGGAAGAAAACTTGTACAAATTAAAGAGAAATATTTTAATTGAAAACATTGTTATACAAAAGTTGCTTTAATTTTCAAAAATAATAATATAAAAATTAAAAATTTATTTAAAAATTGGAACTGAAAATTAATATAAAACAAGAAAGTAAAAAAAATTTTAATTAAAAAAACTTGGCGCTGCCAATTTTATTAATATATTGTTCAGCTAAAAGCCTAAATTTTCAAATGTAAATCATATAAATTAATTAAATAAATTAGATCATTAATTAAATGTTAGACTATAATTGGAATATGTTCCAATCTTTTAAATTTCCATATTATATAAAGTTGATAAAATTCAAAAACATAAGCTTGAATAAATCTCATAGAAATTTCTAAAGTAAAAAATATAATTTGTGACTCTAAGTATTAAAATAATAATTATTGTCCGTGAAGATCGCAATCATCAAAGTGATTATTTAATATCTTAGAATCCTACCATTTAATCGATTCTCGATTAAATTATAGGATTATAGGCTTACGATATAATAATTATTTTAATACTTTGAGTCACAAATATATTTCATCCGTGTCACTTTATCGTTCTTGACAATCTGAATATAATTTGGATTGTGAAAGAACACGAAGTAAAACAATCGAATTATAGATACAAATAATTAACATAACGAAAAGATCCGTGATAATTGTTTAATAAATAATGAATTTTAATTAATAAATTAAAATACTTCCATAATTTAATATTCCGCGTTAATGTATATATTATAACATATAAAATATAAAAATATTTCAGCAACAAATTATCGATAACGCGGCGTTCGACTTTGGCAATATAAAATATAAACAGTAACGCGCTATACGTTACCATTTGTCATCATTTGCACGGTGGCTCTCGAGTAATAAAGTAATGGTAAGAAACGCTTCGTATACATTAATTTTTTTATTAAACACGATTACGATTAGTATCGAAATATAATTTGCTATAAATATTAACAAAAATTATTATTTAAAAATTAATTACGACATGAAAATGTATCACAACGATAAATATTATCGAATCATAATCATTCACTACCGTCGATTAAAAATTGGAACTAGAGGATATAATACAGAAAGGGGATAAGAGATTAAATATAATTTTCCGATCATTCGATTGCTTTATTAATATTTCTTTAACAGTTAAAAATTAAAATGTGTTTATGCATAAAAAAGGAAGAAATTTTGTTGTAAGTATTTCTATCATCGGATCCCTTATTATCATATTTCTTTATAATTTAGAATATATATTAGAATTAAAATATATTTTGACCTAATGCTTAAATTTTCTCAATCTTGTTAATTAAAATACACAATTTAACCGAAAATAGATTAAATTATAGGGAATTTTAAATAATTAAAGTAATCACTTTGATAATTGCGATTTTCTACGGAAAATAATATTATTTTAATATTTAGAATCAACAAATGATGATATAGTTTCATACGTGTTACTTTATTCGTTTTACTTGATTTAAATCATAATTTGGGATGTGAGAAACGGCAAAAGTAAACAATCGAAATATATGAGCAAATAATTAGCATACAAAAGACTGCGTGAATTGGTATGAAAATATTAATTTTTAATCAATAAATTAAATACTTTCATAATTTAATATTTACGTTAAGTAATTTTTAATATATAAAATATTTCGGTAATGAATTATCGATAAACGATGTACGAT
>NW_020229719.1:0-24724 GCF_003227725.1 Camponotus floridanus | reverse complement strand
GGGAGATTAACAAAGAAATAGGGGAGATAAGACGGTACGCCGGACTATTTATGACGCCTAATAGTCTTTAATAATTTCATTCATACAGAAATATTCTTTAATTATTCATATATATATATATGCATGATTAATTGTTTAAATAATTAAATATTATCAGAATTAATATCTTTCGAATGATATATATATATATATATATATATATATATTATTTTTATATTAAGTTACATTGGAAGTTTTATTAAAAGTCTAAATAATATTAATAATTATGAAATATTATAAATTTTATTTCGTGTGGAAGAGAAGTTTATTACTTGAAGTTAATCAAAGTCTTATTTAATCTTTATTCGAAGTTCTCTAATGTCTTGTGTTCGCCATACCAAGGGGAGATAAGGCGGTCGGGCAGAAAAATATGAGGGGAGTATAGAGTGCCTTTGTACGTCCCGCAACAAAAAAACATTTACCAAATAAATTTTTTTCTTTTATTTTCTATTTCTTTCCTTAATTATGTTATAAAGAAGATTAATCTTTACTATAAAAATAGTTTTAGTAAACCGTATACACTCTTAATATATCTCATATTACTAAATAATTTCTATAATAAAATTTCGCTATACAGTAGACCTAACCGAAAACCCAGCTATATAGTGATTAGATAATATACATATATACAAATAAATATAACAAAATGAACCTAACCACCAGTATCAGAATTTTATTGAATAAATCGTAATTAATCATTAAATAGAAAGAGAATTATAAATGAAGAATTCTAGAAATTATATACACATATATATATATATATATATTTATTAGTTGATTATTATAACAAAATTCACAAAGATTCATTTTGTTAAATAAAAATAAAAATATTAACAAGTAAAAAGAAAATAAATGCTTACAATAAACTTAAGCTGCTGTCGAAATGTAGTAAGTAGAATCAGCTATCTTCCCAACGCATATATGCGATTCCATGTCCTTTGAAAGAATGCCTTTCTCCTTGTTATAAATGTATATAATTCATCTGGAGAATCTGTGAAAAAATTAATTAATATAAGCTGAAAGCAATAAATTCTATTTAAATATTTTCTTTCAAGCTAAAGACATAATTGTCATCAAAAATTTAAAAGTTCTCAACAATTAATATAATAAGACTATTTTAACAAAATAATTGATAAAAGAAATATAAAAACGTAATATTAAACTCGGAAACTTAACATATAAAACAAAATCAATATAAGAATTTAATTTATATACTTTAAACTCGAATAAAATATCATATATAATAAATTTAGCAAATACTCTTTTCACGATATACATATTAATAAACAATAAAAATTTATAAAGAATTAAAGTACTAAGTATAAAATCAAATACATATGATATAAACTAAATAATCAAATGAATGCTAGACATCTTCATTAACAGTATTATTAAGCAGCTGATAGTTTGCATGAATAATCAAAATTGTCAATAGAGTCATTAATAAATATCCATTAAAATTCAATACGAATATAAGGTATATAGCCATTAACTACATATAATATATGTGAAATACACACAATAAAGCTTCGTAAATGAATATTTAATTCAACACCAGTATGTTGATGCCTTCTCAAATCAATGTCATAATCAATGTTATATATTAATAAATTTTAACAACCCAATTAGAACATTGTCAGAATAAAATTAAAATGATTAATATACATATTAAAAATAATAATAATTATTCTACATGGACAGTATATGAAATAAATAAAATAAAATAATTACTCATTCAAAATTCAACATTTTAAATAATTAATTAAAAAATAGACTTTTAATTATACGATCATTTTAAATTATATATAATATACTTATATATACTATATATAAATATATATATATATTTATATATCATAAGTAATTTATTATGTAAAAGTTAAAACTAATAAATCAATAAAAAAAAAAGATTATAGAAAATAAAACTACTGAACAAATAACATACCCGTATGTAAGAATATAGCATATGGCAATAACAAATTTTATAATTTTACTCTAATATAATCAACTAATTATGTGACAAAAGGTATTATGACCTTAATTCAATTAAATGTAGCAAACCCAATATTGCAAGAATAATGAGTTAATTAAATAACTAAATAATAATTTAAATCAATCGCACCTAAATATCAAATAAAATGTTTTCTCGTAACATCTTTATATGGTACAGTCATCCATAATCCCAGCGCTGCTTAACTTCAAATAATGATATCTGAAAAATATTTAATAAAAGAATAATATTTGTTCATAATCACACAAAAATACTATAAATAATAATAAAACGAACAAACAAATTAATTAATAACCAAATGAACATTAACAAAATAAATAAAGAATTAAATAATAAATTCATAGTGTATATTAAAATTTAAAGACTAAGAAAATTTAGAAAACTCAATATTAAAAACGAGACTATAATTGTACAAAAATAAATATATATATATATAATTAAATAAGAAAGCAAAAATCAATTAAAATAAAAATTCATACTTAACTCTTTGTCCCATGCAAAATTATAAAAGCCTCTTAAAAGACGTTCAATGCCAACGTTGCGTGTCTCGTTATCTTCCCTTTGGCATGTATGATTTCATCCTATGACTTCACCCTCTGATTCAACGCGAGAACTGTAACAAAAGAAATTATAAGTGAGAAATAATATCGATCATATAAGAACACAATAAAAATTAATAAATTACTAATTATCCATAAGAATTATTATTAACAGCAAAAATATAAACCCGTGCACTCTAAATATTATTTTCAAAATAATAAATACATCGACAATAAAATAATTCAATAAGACAAATTAATAAACGACACACTTTATTAAAATCATGCATTAAGAAATTAAAAATATTTAATAAAATAAATTCAATCATGAATAACTACAAATAATACAATATTATAATTAAAGAAATCATTTAATAAATGTAAAATTCTATACTCACGCTTTATTCAAGGCCTCTTAAAGATCAACCTTTGCACATTTAGTGAGCGTGACATTAATTGTATTACCCAGTTTGAAACACCACCCAAAACAATAGAATTATAAATGAGAGAAATAATAATATAACTATAATACTAAAATATTATAAAATAGTTAACAAATATGAATGATTTAATAAATCAAGAAAACTCGTACAAAATTATACAATAAAGCGTTACTTAATGAATATAAATTAAATAAGAAAATAATGAATAAACATATATACAAGTTTATATATATACATATATATAATATATATAAAACCTAATAATAATTAATATTTCAGAAGAAAATCTATTGCGTGAATAATTCAGCATGCAATTTATAATACAGTCTATAGGCATTGTGCGAAAGAAAGGCACTCTTATCTCCCCTCATATTTTTCTGCGCCGACCGCCTTATCTCCCCCTTGGTATGCGAACCAAGACAATAGAGAACTTCGAATAAAGAAATTAAAATAAGACTTTGAATTAACTTCAAGTAATAAACTTCTCTTCACACGAAATAAAATTTATAATATTCATAATTATTAATATTTAGACTTTATAAAACTTCATGTAACATATATATATATATATATATATATCTCATTCGAAAGATATAATTCGAAATTTATTATTTAAACAAATTAATTCATGCATATATATATATATGAATAATTAAAAGAATATTATTCTGTATGAATGAAATTATTAAAGACTATTAGAGCGTCATAAATAAGTCCGGCGTACCGTCTTATCTCCCCTATTTCTTTGTTATCTCCCCTTCAAAATGCGACGTCTCAAGACCAAGCGCACTCGGAATAATAGCATGCATAAAGCTGTTCTCAATTTTATTAATATTAATGAATAAAAATCTTAATTTATTTTCACAAATCAAATTTACATATCCATAAAAAAAAAAAAACAAAGATGCAAAGCATATGTATATGAATATTACTAATAATTATTCAATTATTAAGGTCTATTAATTTAGCATTTATTATGTATACATTATAAATAATTTTTCTTTTAAATAAATTTATTAAATAAAAAGAATAAATGCACACATACGTATATGCATATACATATATATATATTTATGTATATATATGTATCTTTATTAAAAGAATAAAATTATTGAAATAAAATTATTGCATGCAATTATTGAATGCGAAATTATAAAAGTATAAGAATAGTATTTACCGAGTGACTCAGTTATCTCCCCTATTGTTCTCTTATCTCCCCTTCATCCGGTGCAGCTGCGCTCCGAGCTTATCTCCCCTTCATCCGGTCGCCGCATTCCTTTCTTTGTCCGCTGTGACAGATTAAAATAATATTATAATTTCGAACTCCTAGCGTTAATAATTATTATTCTTCATTATAAAATTATTATTTTATGATCAACAATTATTACCAACAATTTATAATTATATTATGCAATTAATCTTTTATAAAATTATGTTAAGCACATTATTTTTGTTAATAACAATGTAATTACAATGATTTGAAGCACCGGAATTTGACGATATTATTAGTAATTATTTTTTATATTATTACACAATAGTTAATGATTACTTTTAAACAAAGCATTTTACAAAGATTATTCATGTCTTAAATGATAAAGAAAAATTCACTGGTTCAAAATATATAAATATATATATATTGCAAAAATTCTGGAAGCTAATAAATTATTGTAAAAGGACTTACCGTTATAATTATATGAACAATGTCTCGACGCACAAGCACAACTGACAGCTCCGCGGTCCCCCACTACGTACCGCGCGCCCACTACGTCATAGCGCGCTTTAAGAAGAGAGACAGCACTAGCGACGGAACAGCCAATGCGCTTCTCTTACCACCTCCAACGCCTGCTTCTTACCACCTCCAACGCCTGCTTCTTACCACCTCCAACGCCTGGAACAGAAGTGGGAATCGACAGTATTTCAAGAAGTGAACCACAGACAGCAGTCGCTAGTTACAGTCCACAGAGAGTAGTTGCAAGTTGCATGCGCCGTCTTGTGCGCGCTTTTCATTCAGTCAGTCATTAGCAGTCAAGCTCACCGGACACATACATAATAAGAACTTAGTCGCGATTCTAATTTTTCTTTTGAGACTTAGTCTCTAGATATAATAGAATTGTATAACAAATAGTATTCAAATAAAAGTGATTTTTACTCACCATCTCCGATCTTCTGCCAACTTCTTGAATCGCCCTGTCACTTCTCCAAATCTCCACCGAGGTAGAGCAGTTTTGAGAAAAAACAGCGGTCCTCTTGTACATCTGCGAATTCCATCAACCGGTAAGTAATAAAAATTCAACAATCAACTAATTATTTCTTTAAGAACTCAATTTTAATCTTGCATGACAACTCAACTATTCTTACTACTTTAATAATTTTTCCTGAACCATACCTTATCATTGCACAGACTTTTAGTTTTCTTTGTGATTGAAATTCCAATTTCAACCGGTCCTCAGTATTAAATACTTAGAGCGTAGCGCCGTTCTGGTCAGTCACTTGATGTGCATTGGGTAGCATACTACTCCTCTGCCGTTTTCATAAAGAGATTCTTTTGAAGGATTTCTTTATGGACTCTGAGCCGCTGTGACGGGACGTCTTGCACATCGATACTCGACCTCGAATGAAAGACTGGCTCTTAGAGGATCTGTCGAAATAATAGATTTTATGCACTGGCTTATAATTTAACTATTAAAATATTCAATTAATTTTATACTTACTTAATATAAGCCAGCCGTTTTTATATCTATGTCATTCAGTGACATAGTCTGTATCCATATATCCCCTCCAGTCTAGACACTTCTGATCGAACCTGAGAATTTTAAACAAAATTAACAATTCATAATTATCAATATATTTCATCATTCATTTATCAATATATCAATATATTCATAATATTCAATATATTTATATACACATTTTAACAATTTTAATACGAAAACATATACTTCAAATATTATGAATATGTCGAACAATTTAATGTATTAAAACTTTATTTTACTATTCTCTTTTATATCATTGGTTCAATATTTAATTCGTATTTTTACTTACCCTGACGCTTTCTCTTCCGAATATCTTACAGACTCCATTTTTCAACCTCAACTATGCTCTCGTATTCTTATTAAATCAAACATCCAACTCATTTATTTTATTTTATTTTCTTAACAGGACATACACACTGAGAGTGTATATTTTTATCCTTTATTAATCTAAATTACTACATCATCGTAAGTAACCATCATACTTAACAAACTACCGTTAACACGCACATTTCCATACTAAAATGAACCACCTTTGTAGATGGTAAATTCACGTAGAGTTGATCAGATAACCAATAGAATCTCGGTTCGCGAAGGACGCGTCCGTAGGCGTGAACAGATTCGCCAACGATTTATAAGGAGCGGCGTAACCATTCCTCGCCAGCTTTTTGTAGATGTCGATGACATCCCTATAGAAATTGAAACCGCAATCAATAACCACGAGGAATCGGAATTCGAGCTATTATTCGCACCTCTCTCTCTGGATCCGTCGGAGATTCCAGAAAATCACGAACACGACCCGCTTGAGGAACCCAGCAACGAACTTAACAACGACATAGCGGAAATCGATTCCGATAATCTTAGTGAATGCTCCACAATCATCCTTGATGAAGTAAACTCAGAAATTTTATTCAGCGCATGGGAAAGGAATGCTGAAATTCATTCGTCAAGAGAAATAAGTATACAAGTTTCACCGCCATCTACTCCTCAAGACTCTCCCCCATCTTCTCCCGTACTATCACCCTTGTGGCCAGGCTACATGCCACCGAGTTACTCCCCATTGACTCTCGAAGACATCGAAGAGTTTGAAAGATCAAATTTACAACGAGAAGTCGAGCCCTTATTCTCAGATGAAGAAGAAGCTGACAGGCTCGCCGATGAATATGCAAGTGCCTTAATCGAATCACTCGATAGGTCCATTGCCGAAGACGAAGAGTAAAATCTCTAAACTGTATCAATAAATTTCTACGTTTTCCATATACATATATTCTATGAAAAAAAATAATCTATACACACAAATATATACCACAAATGTATTTATTAAATTGTTAATAATAAAAATATAAACATATTATATATTTCCAAGAACAAATTGAGTCAGGTTCAATCTACTTAGAGTTTATTTCCAGTCGTCAATCCTCTCACATAAAGAAGCGAAATACTCTATCTCTCGGCGTCCCAGGGTAAAGCCGGCTTAGCAGGTTGCCCTAGAAAATAAATTGAGAGATAACCTCTGATCGAATGAAATAAAATTTAGTTAGCCTAAATTAGAGTTCGAGACGTAACAAGGAATACAATTCGGTTATAAAAAAAAGACAAAAATGTGAGTTAAATATTTTTGTAATTAAACATAAAGAAACTTATCAATTATTAGCTAAGTTGTAAACTATAGTTAATTAACTCAATGAATTCTGTGACTAATAAATGTATTGTGATATTCTAATCCAAGACAAGACTGAGAAATATTTATTATATACACTGGATCCTCGAGATACTGTCCCTCGCGCGTGTGAATTTTTCCTAAGTCGACTCAGGCGCTAAGCCACGCCCGCGGAGCGTGCGCAGAAACAATAACTTACTTCCGTAGTAATACGTCACCTCGCGGCCTCACTGCACGTAAATTTGGCCCAAAATATGTCTTTCAATGAGGCGAGGTCGAACAATTAGGCGAAGCGATACGTGTTGACGGTCCTGAGCTGAGCGGGAGAAGGAGTTCCCTCGTATGAGTGCCTAGAGTGCCCGAACGATACATTTTCTCGAGGGTCCAGTGTAATATTTAACTTTAGTTCTGTAATTTTAGCTTGCGACGCCGTTGCCCGCCTCGAGAACGCCGATCTCGAGGAGGTAGCGTGCAAGGTCTTGGTCGGTATAAAAATTAGATTATAAAAATTCAATAGGGTATCTGAGAAACGGTATCGTGCGGTAACTGAAAATGCGGTAATTTATAAGACAGTAACTTAGGTAATGGGCGCCAGGCGCGGTATTTCCGCGCCACGATAACGATACGGTAACGGCAAGATCCGGTAACCCCGGGCTCAGTATTTGGCAGAGGGGCAGAGTTCTTTGTGAATTAGATGTCGAGAGAGAGCGCTAGACAGTATTTAGGAGAGAGAAATAATCGACAGTCAGTTATTTTACTTATAATTATCTAAATATATTAAAAAATAATAATGGTACAGATAGTAAACGGTATAACAGAGATAAGATCAATATATGTATAATTCGGTATCAAAAAAAACTAAGAACGAACAGATAAATCTCGGAATATAAACAATCGAAGATCCGAATTTGAAAGACAAAGGACTTGACTTGTAACGACTGACACGAAGGTCAGGGATCGTGATAACAGAAACGATCTATTCGAAATGCGTGACTATAATACAACGATGAAAGCGGTAATAAAGTGGTGTATCATATTTCACAAATCGCGATACGGAAGCTCAAATAATAATTTACAGCGGGATAATCTTTAATACGCGAGATACAATACTCAGTCCAATTTCCAAACACGGCCGGAGTCGTGAGACTCGCCGCCAGATTTCGATATAAATTGAACGGTATTTCTTACAATAATTCCCGGTAATTAGCGATAATCGACTACAGGATACGACTCGCGGTCGGCGTACAATCAACCCGTACGACTTCGGAACACAGGTCGAGGCACGAGCCTCGTGCGAATCTCGATATTAATCGAACGAAACTAAACCTACTTTTTAACGGTAATTTGCGATACAACGATTCAAAAGTAACGGATAATGAATAGAATACAATCGGGTATCCTGTTAGTATCGTTTCAACGGCACACGTCTCTTCAAAAATTTCGATATATCTCGAATCAATTTTACGGTACGGTAATCGGCGATAATATTTCCCGGTATATTTTTGGCAGAAAAACCAAGGCTTCGGAAAACGGTAGCGGTAACAATGTTTATGCGGAACTGTTTGCTTTATTTAACGGTCTTCTCGCGACCTTGTGTACTCGGCAACAAAGACTCTAAGTCGAACAATAGAATTTTTGAATAAGCGGTAACAGGAAGATGATTCAGCGGAGATTTCGCGTTAACAAATATTCTTGCAGAGCGAATTGTTTATTTACGGTAGCACACGCTCGCGAAGAAATTTTTCGCGCAAATCCCACCTTTCAATATGTGATACGAAACGACCAAAATTGCCACGTCACGCTAGGACTTAGATTTCGGCACGTAACATAACGGTAACCTACACGCTTAATATGACACGAAACAACATTTAACGGTAATTGACGATATCAAATTCTACGATGCGGCACGAGACTGTCGGCGCGAACCCCCTGAGAGGAACAAATCCGCGACACCCGGGAACAGCTGGCGTCCGGCAATTACGGTACAAGTACAATTACTTTACGCGGTAGCTTTACGAAATATCCGTCGCCCTGCGACGGTATCTCTAAACGACGCCAACTGATCCCGGATGAACAATAATTAGGCTACCTGTGCGACGGCTTACACTGATCGTCGGCTATGGCTTCCTTCGGGGTCGCTTCCTCGTGGTTCGTCACACGTGTATTCGTGGCACGAGCTCACCGAACAGTGACGAATTTCAAGTGCTTCCGTGAGGTCCTCGGATCCCGCGCCGATCTTCCGCGCATTTCGTCAATTTCGGGAAAAATGGGGGTTGATTCTCCGCCCCCCTCGAAAGTTGCTGCTGTTGTACGGCGTTGCCCTTACGCAGGGGTCCAGAATCCACGGGCGACGGTAACTTGTGATGATGCCGATTTTCGGGGACGTGAACGGCTGGCCAGGCCGTATCCGCGTCTGCTTCCGAGATTTCTGTTTTCCAGTCAGCTGCCTGGAAAGTTGCCTTCATCACCGTCGTCTGGATTTGCTACCGTTTCTTTATCAATCTGAAAAAATGCAGATTTAATCTCCCATTACATTATAAAGAGCGGCGGCGCGGGACCTTATTACTTGACCTTTTGTCGTCTTGCGGTATCTTCGGTATCTTCTGCGGTATATCCGGTATCTTCCTATACGGCTCCCTCTCCTTCCGGTATCTTGCTGTATCTTCATGTACAAAGGAGATAACGCACGCTCGCACAGTAGCCGCACTTTATTCGCAGATCTTACATTAAGACTAAATAGGTCTAAACAATCAAAGTATAGTTATTTTAAGTTCCCTCTCAGGCGCGAGGAACGACCCCGCGCACGCTGTTTCCCCTCGACAGAGCAATGGTGACGGAGCTCCAAAGCGTCACGTCACAAGCTATATCTCAGAAACGAATAATCATACCAAAACGAAGCATAAGGCATTTTGAAGCTAAAAGTTGGCACTTTCGCATGGCATTAATGAAATTAAGGAAAAAAATTTGCTGCCGTGCTACAACGTCACGAAAACCATAAAAAAAGGCGTTTCTACAACTTTGATGCCATTTTTCTCAAAATTGTGACATGCTAGCCGAATGTGGACAACGGATTCATGTTCAGCAGTCAAAAATACATCGAAAATGACTATTCGTACTCATATAACCGACAAAATTTAAAATTTGTTGCCTAATATTATCGTGCTTTTAATGGCTTTTTCCATTCTAATCGTGATTCTGAGTCCGCCATTTTGAATTTTCAAAAACGCCATACGGCATTGAAAAATAGACACTTCAACGAAAATTTTAAGCTCTTTTAGAGCATTTTATCTCAAAATTTGAAGTGGGCAGGGGGGGTGGCCTTTTGACAGAGAACGCCCCATATATATATATATATATATATATCCATATATATATATATAACGATATACGTTACCTATACCTATCGAAAAATAATAATAATAATAAAAATTTGTAAAACTTTACGGAGGTGAAATAATAAAAGGAAACAGATCAAAAGGACAAATTGGGTCAGGTTCAATACACCTAAAATTTATTTCCCGTCGTCAATCCTACTCCTGAAAGAAACGTGAAAGATTCTTAATCTCTCGGCGTCCCAGGGTAAAGCCGGCCTAGCAGGTTGCCCTGAAAAAGAAATAGAGAGAAGTTACGATTACGTAACAAATAAATACGTGAGAAGTTACGATCGAGACGTAGCAACGAATTCAAACGTAACAAAAGCGTTTAAATTCACGTTAGTACGTCTCGTAGGCGTGCGTTATACGAATTAAAAGCATTCATTTCTACTTATTTCAGTACTTCGCATCATCGCATGCTATCTTGAAAAAAAGCGTTTAATTCACGTTAGTACGTCGCATAGGCGTGCGTTATCTGAATTAAAAGCATTCATTTCTACTTAGTTCAGTACTTCGCATCATCGCATGCTATCTTGAAAAAAAGCGTTTAATTCACGTTAGTACGTCGCATAGGCGTGCGTTATATGAATTAAAAGCATTCATTTCTACTTAGTTCAGTAGTTCGCATCATCGCATGCTATCTTGAAAAAAAGCGTTTAATTCACGTTAGTACGTCGCATAGGCATGCGTTATACGAATTAAAAGAATTCATTTCTATTTAGTTCAGTAGTTCGCATCATCGCATGCTATCTTGAAAAAAAGCGTTTAATTCACGTTAGTACATCGCATAGGCGTGCGTTATTCGGATTAAAAGCATTCATTTCTGGTTAGTTCAGTAGTTCGCATCAACGCATGCTATCATGAAAAAAAGTGTATAATTCAAGTTCGTACGTCGCATAAGCGTACGTGATTCGGATTAAAAGCATTCATTTCTACTTAGTTCAGTACTTCGCATCATCGCATGCTATCTTGAAAAAAAGCGTTTAATTCACGTTAGTACGTCGCATAAGCGTGAATTATCCGGATTAAAAGCATTCATTTCAGGTTAGTTCAGTAGTTCGCATCAACGCATGCTATCTTGAAAAAAAGTGTTTAATTCAAGTTCGTACGTCGCATAGGCGTGCGTTATCCTGATTAAAAGTATTAATTTCTACTTAGTTCAGTAGTTCGCATCATCGCATGCTATCCTGAAAAAAAGCGTTTAATTCACGTTAGTACGTCGCATAGGCGTGCGTTATACGAATTAAAAGCATTCATTTCTACTTAGTTCAGTAGTTCGCATCATCGCATGCTATCTTGAAAAAAAGCGTTTAATTCACGTTAGTACGTCGCATAGGCATGCGTTATACGAATTAAAAGTATTCATTTCTATTTAGTTCAGTAGTTCGCATTATCGCATGCTATCTTGAAAAAAAGCCTTTAATTCACGTTAATACATCGCATAGGCGTGCGTTATTCGGATTAAAAGCATTCATTTCTGGTTAGTTCAGTAGTTCGCATCAACGCATGCTATCATGAAAAAAAGTGTATAATTCAATTTCGTACGTCGCATAAGCGTACGTGATTCGGATTAAAAGCATTCATTTCTATTTAGTTCAGTAGTTCGCATCATCGCATGCTATCTTGAAAAAAAGCCTTTAATTCACGTTAGTACGTCGCATAGGCGTGCGTTATCCGGATTAAAAGCATTAATTTCTAGTTTGTTCAGTAGTTCGCATCAACGAATGCTTTCTTGAAAAAAAGTGTTTAATTCAAGCACGTACGTCGCATAGGCGTACGTAATTCGGATTAAAAGCATTCATTTATACTTATTTCAGTACTTCGCATCATCGCATGCTATCTTGAAAAAAAGCGGTTAATTCACGTTAGTACATCGCATAGGCGTGCTTTATCCGGATTAAAAGCATTAATTTCTACTTAGTTCAGTACTTCGCATCATCGCATGCTATCTTGAAAAAAAGCGTTTAATTCACGTTAGTACGTCGCATAGGCATGCGTTATACGAATTAAAAGCATTCATTTCTACTTAGTTCAGTACTTCGCATCATCGCATGCTATCTTGAAAAAAAGCGTTTAATTCACGTTAGTACGTCGCATAGGCGTGCGTTATACGAATTAAGAGCATTCATTTCTACTTAGTTCAGTAGTTCGCATCATCGCATGCTATCTTGAAAAAAAGCGTTTAATTCACGTTAGTACGTCGCATAGGCGTGCGTTATCCGGATTAAAAGCATTAATTTCTAGTTTGTTCAGTAGTTCGCATCAACGAATGCTTTCTTGAAAAAAAGTGTTTAATTCAAGTTCGTACGTCGCATAGGCGTACGTAATTCGGATTAAAAGCATTCATTTCTACTTAGTTCAGTAGTTCGCATCATCGCATGCTATCTTGAAAAAAAGCGGTTAATTCACGTTAGTACATCGCATAGGCGTGCTTTATCCGGATTAAAAGCATTAATTTCTACTTAGTTCAGTACTTCGCATCATCGCATGCTATCTTGAAAAAAAGCGTTTAATTCACGTTTGTACGTCGCATAGGCGTGCGTTATACGAATTAAAAGCATTCATTTCTACTTAGTTCAGTAGTTCGCATCATCGCATGCTATCTTGAAAAAAATCGTTTAATTCACGTTAGTAAGTCGCATAGGCGTGCGTTATACGAATTAAAAGCATTCATTTCTATTTAGTTCAGTAGTTCGCATCATCGCATGCTATCTTGAAAAAAAGCGTTTAATTCACGTTAGTACGTCGCATAGGCGTGCGTTATCCGGATTAAAAGCATTAATTTCTAGTTTGTTCAGTAGTTCGCATCAACGAATGCTTTCTTGAAAAAAAGTGTTTAATTCAAGTTCGTACGTCGCATAGGCGTACGTAATTCGGATTAAAAGCATTCATTTCTACTTATTTCAGTACTTCGCATCATCGCATGCTATCTTGAAAAAAAGCGTTTAATTCACGTTAGTACGTCGCATAGGCGTGAGTTATCCGGATTAAAAGCATTAATTTCTACTTATTTTAGTACTTCGCATCATCGCATGCTATCTTGAAAAAAAGCGTTTAATTCACGTTAGTACGTCGCATAGGCGTGCGTTATCCGGATTAAAAGCATTAATTTCTACTTATTTCAGTACTTCGCATCATCGCATGCTATCTTGTGTTACGTCCCGCAACAAAAAATTTTCAAAATCTTTATATTATACTATATCGCATATTAAAATTCAATAGAATGTTATAATATTATCATATCGTTATTACTCTATATAAAATTTCGTTATACTAGTGGAACTAACCGTAAAACTAGGAATAGCAAATATATTTATAAATATATATATATAGACAAAATCTAACAAAATGAACCTAACCGTTATCATTGGAAACTTATTGAATAAACTTTAATTAACTATATTGAAGATCATAAAGCCATAATAATGTAAAGAATTTCAAATTTACAAATATCTCTCATTATTCGAATAATCAATCGTAATGAAACAGATTCGATAACGATTCATTTTGTTAACAAAAAAAAAACAATATATGAAATAACAAAAAAAAAACAATATACGAAAGAAAAGAAAAGGAAAATATATATACTTACGTAGAGATATAAGATTTAAGTTCTCCGAGTATAGATTTAAGTTCTAGTTAAAGTATCGTAAAATGTAAGATCAATTATCCTCCCGATAAGTATATACAATTCACACTCTTCAAATAATTAGAATATTTTCCGCCTTATACGCGTATACTCGTACATAGATCCCCAATTTTAAGAATCTGTAAAGGAAAACCCATCGATATAAACCAAATCTAATAATCCCATATTTTCCAGTAGAGACAAGAAACACTCTTATAAGTAAGAACCAAAACCCTCAACGATTAGCATTAATGGAATTGCTCCACAAGCCCCTTTTAAATAATTATTAACAATATAACCTTAAGGACCTAACCATATAAAAGGAGATGCAAAGACTTGATTTATAAGCAAAAAATGCTTAATACAAATAATTAATAAAATAAGCTCGGCGCAAAAACTAAATAAAATCATCTTTATAATAGTGACATATATATATTCATATAAAGCCACTCAGTAAAAATACGTACTCATTGCACTACGAACAAATAACCGAGAATAAACGTACAATACGTTCAAAGGAAAAAATTATAACTCTTATACATGACACTTTTAATAATAAACTCTAATACCATGACCAACAGATTTGTTGAAATAAGATTACATTTTTAAACAAGCATAAATACGCTACCCATATATATACATATATCTGATCATGATTAATTCTATTAACATACATATACATATATCGAAATAAAAACGCTATATTGATCCTACTAACCTAATTATTAAACAAGACATACACATAGATACACCAAACGGAACAACAAAATGTACCTGATCATCAACAAAATTTATGAATATAATGACTTACAATTCAAGAGAATAAATTAAATAAAATTAAAATCTATATCTGTTTCTATTTGGTCTGTCGAATAAATAAAAGTCCCCTAATTATTTTTGATGCCATACGGAATTTATTAAATAAATATAGTATGTGCTAACCAGAAATTAATAAGAGTTTTTTTTTTCTCGATGAAATAAAATTGATTTATAAAACATTTTGTTGAACCAAAAAAATAAATAAAAACATAATAATAAGAACGTCTATGCTTATATATATATATCGTTGGAATCTTGTAGCACAAATCATAGGCTTGAACATCTCTCTCTCTCTCTCTCCCACGCAAACTCTCTCTCAAATGTAGATTTTCACCACTAGAAACCTGAAAAAGAACAATCGTAATTAATAAAAGGTTTATATACAATTCCCTATATAATAATTGAAGAAAGTAATGACTCTTCAAGATAATATAATCAAAATATAAAAATTCTCAATTTAACGCTGTACATTAATATTAAATTATTTCATGACAAATGTCCAACCAATAACCAAGGATACAAATTTTAATAATATGTACTTCGGACACATGCATATATTACATAACCTAATTATAAATAAATACGCGTAAAACAAATTACTAACAATAATAGTCAATCGCCATGTTATAGAAAATTAAATTCGTATAATTAATATATATAAAAGATCCCTTATAATATCAATGAAAATTAACGCATAAGAATTAACAAAAGAAATAATAAGTTAACATTATAAATACATAAAATAAGGAAACAAAGGGAAATATTTACGGTTACTTATGTAATTTCTTTATGATTATCAAACCATAAATATGAAATGATTTATAAGCTTCCTTTTCCCCAATGAGTATATATATATATATTCTCTAATAACGTGTAGGAAAAATATATAATAAAAATATAATTAATACACACACATGTACATATATTAAACACGACGATTATTGTCCTACACGGATATCGCGAATAAACTAAGACAAAATAATACTCCTTTGAGAAATCAATGCTTTGACCAATGAAAATTTAATAAAAGATATTTTTAGCAACAGTATTCCTAAGCAAATTGGAATAAATTGGATAAAATCGTTTTGATATATGAACAATCGAAATCTTAATGCATTAATTGAAATTTAAAATCATTATATGATTAATGATACTTCAATATTTCATTTATATAAAGCAAAAGTATCGACATTTATAAAATCTTATTGCCATTTATAAAATTAATATCTTAAGACATACAAACCAATATTAAAATTTTGATACATATACGTATGCACATTCCTGTTAATTAATAATATAACTTTAAACCTTGTATTCCTTAACTACCTCTAAAAGAAATTAATACTAACAATCAAGATCTATATAAAATCCCGCGATGTGAGCGATTTTTAATAATCATCCACCTCGACATCGACAAATCCAAATATCATTCAAAAGTAAAGCCGCGGTAGTCCTGCACCTGAAAGAGAAAAATTAATTAGTTAACGAATCCCAAAATTTTAACGAAACATCAATAATAAAATATAATTGGAAGGAATAAATATTAACGATAAAATTTAATAATTAAATTTTAGCGACAGACTTGATAAATTACTTGACGGAATTGATTAAACAATTAATATGCATAGGACATGACAGGCAAAACATATTGTATAATCACAAAGAGCAACACAATCGCCTTTAAATAATTAACAATATAATAATTAAATATTTTAAACGCGTTAAAAATATAATAACATAATATTAATAAGTACGTCTTATAACAGTACCATTAAAAATACTTATATAATCAAAAATCCTTACAACACCGATGTCTTAACCAAAAACATATATATATAAAATTATGCGTTGAAATAACCCCTATAATTTTCGACGTAGAAATGTTGATCCATCAACCCTCTTCTTCCCCGTATATAGATATATGTACGCTCCCATTCGGTAACCTGTAAAAGAAATAAAACATTTAATACAAAATAAAGCCAATACTTAGCGTAAACTTTGTTGGAATGATTCATTAAATAAGTAAAGGTTAACGATAAAAATTTAATAACCTTCTAGTAACTTCTCCGGTGATTATTCTAGCAGTAAAATTTTAAAGGCAACCCCATGAACAAAAATTTAAAATGTTTGTAACTTCGATATCTTTTATAATAGAGATATACTAAGGGCATAATTGTGATCCCATTACCAAGTAGATCAACGCACTAATCGATTAATTCATCAAAATAAGTACACGTCCTAATATGCTCCCGTATATAGTTCTAAAATAACAGTCCCTACTCACTAGAAGTATAAATATGATGCTAACAATCAAATTTACCAACCAAAAGTGTTGTAACTTCGAGATCTTTTACAATAGAATTATAAAAATAATATAACCATGATACCATAACCAAGTAGATCACCACACTAGTCGACTAATTCATCAAAAAAATGACGTCCAAATTTGGGTGAAAATGCTCCCGTACACATCTCTAGAATTATAATGCCAACATATTGGGTATATAGATGTAACCCCTCACGACGATAATTTTTTATTTTCCACTGACCGCCGATATACTGCTCCCTGTGTAACCTGTAAATCATAAAACCAAATAAATAATAGCTACGCATTAAATAATATCACGTAAAAATTTAATGCACGATACTAATAATCGAAATACAAAACAAAATCGTATAAATATTAAACGAACTCTCCCTCTAAATAATATCATTAAAATCAAAATTACTAGTATCCGACTTAATATCGTCAAAAGGATAACATAACGAATACAAGAATAATAAATGTTAAAAATATAATTTAAGTGCCACTGAATAACTACAAGAGATATATATATATATTAATCCCCAACCAACAATGAATATTTAATGAATATCCTATGAAACCTGTAAAGACAAAATTATAAATAAAAACGTAAGATAATAACCAAAATTTAACAATTGATAAAACAAATAAATTATATGGTACTAATAATTATCTATGATTAAAATTGAAATTGCTTAAATACAAATAATAATAATAACACTCATAACAAGAATAATAACAATAATGAATTCGCATAAATTTTAATAAAACTTACCCTTAGAAATAATAATATATCCTTGACCATCAACATTTTAATTCAGCACTGCTTGATTTTCTTGTTAAACCTGTTGACACCTAAAAACAAATAAAAATGAATATATGTTCTTAGACCATAAATTAATAAAAATATTAATGATTAAAAAATTTCAGAAAAAAAATTTTAATAATAAAATCTAACGTCAAATTCTACAAAATAATCCGGATAATTATACATACATATATATATATATATATATATATATATATATATATATGCATCCACTCTTACATAACCAATAATAAACGAATAATAAAACCTTAACAAATAAAAAATATTTACTTATAACAAGCTAATAACGAAATTTAACCAAATACTAGCGGCCCATAACACAAATAATAATTTAAATTGATCTTACCTGAAAATCAAATAAGAATACCTTATATAACGAAGTCACGTGACCCCCTCCTGGAGGCCTAAAAAATTAATGTAAAATAATATTTGGTCATAAGAATAATAATTTCTAACACGAGGCTGCCAATATTTTATAAAAATTTGCAAAGCATTAAGTATAACAAAATGAATAGCATCTATATGCTTAAGGCATATACACATGTTACGTCTTACTTCTCCAGTTTTCGGTAACTATTCCCTCACTCTCTGATTCTAGGATCAGACCTGCTGGGCTTACCATACAGATGAGCGAAGTGCGTCTCCCAATTTATCTTTTGAGGCAACCTGCGCAATGCCGGCTATACCTCGGGATCGCCGGGAGCTCTGGACCTAACTGCTTTGATTGGATCGCTGGATTTATCTGCTTTCCGAAGGATTATGCTTGTGGATCGTGCGTGTTAAGAAATAAAGATTCACTTTATTTTAGGAAAAGTACAAATTTATATAGATTTATTTAATATCCTCTAGTACATTTTATTCTTTGGTTTCTCTCCTTGGTCGTTGGTACATATAGCAGATCAGAGAAAGATGAAGCTGTCCAGTATATTAGAGAGAGAAGATCATATAAGGAGACATGTTAATTATATACCATCGCAAATAATTAAAATAGAGTTGCGCAGATGCAGCGGTAAAGTATCGCGCAGATGCGGCAACAGTTCATGAAATACAAGAAATCAATTGATTTGAATAAAATGTTTCATATAATAAAATAAAATAATTCAAATTAAAATAATTCAAATTGCCAAATGTTCAATTTAATAAAAGATTTTAATTTAATAAATGAATTTAATTATATTATAATAAATTTTATGATGAGTCATACAATGATGAATCATACGAATATAAAATAAAATAAAAATGAGTCATACAATGATGAATCATACGATGATGAGTCATACAGCTGGTGTTCGTTAACAGAATATTTCAATAAATTATATGATGAGTCATTCGACGATGAGTCATACAAATATAATTTTAAATAAAATAAATTAATTGATTTGTTAAAATGAAATAAAATAATAGAGTCAATAAAAGTGAATTAAATCATTGGCAAATTGCTTCAATAAGAATATACGATGTACTATTGAAAGTTGTTCACAAAATGGCGGACTGCCATGAAATATGGTAAAATAAAATGGCAGGTTCCCCAACTCCTTATATATTATACATGAAAAATATATGTAGATTCGTAGAAATTTCTGGACTTTCGGTAGGTAGGGAAATAGATTGCTTTTTATTTCGTTTATTATAAAGCTGAAGGAATACAGAGGTACTGGAAAATGGAAGGATAGATACCGTATCGGCTTGCTTAGCCTTCAATCAAATAGTTAAAATGATTCCTTTAATAATATTCGTTTGAATCTCGCGCCGAGAATCTAGTGATAAAAAGAGACAGACATACTACCATTATATGTGATTCTCATGAATGTACTTAAGGAAGTCTGTTCGGAAATTGAAAGCGATTATAAATTCGTCTTTATAATGAAGCTCTTTAATGAGTCTTCGATAATTTGTATTAATGATTCAATTAATAATAATAATATCTTCGATAAATCTTCGTGTATGTAATTGCAATATTATTTCAATTGTTTAATTATAATTGCATATAAGCATCTCAAGAGTAGACATAGATGCAATAATTGATCGTAGTAGATCGTAATAAAGAGATAGTAAGTGTAGTAGAATATCGTTGCAAATCACGAGAGTAGAGAAGTATGTAAAATAAAAGAAATAAGTACTTACCAATGAGTACTGCAGAGTAAAGTTGAAGATCTCCAGGGAGGACTGTCTACCTCGGTGACGTCGCTGTAGGAGAGTTGAAGGAGCCAATGACAAGTGACACTCGAAGATTTTAAAATAACTTTATTTGCTTTGCTTCCGAAAGTGGAAAGTCAAAGATTCGACTGCTCTTATAATTTTTGGCTCTGTAGAGTCTCGTGATATCTCGAAGATGTGACGTGGATTTTTGGGATCAAAAGAGCAAAGCGTCTGATGCTCTAGATATGTCGCTGGTGTAGTACAGATTTTATAATTCGAAAGAGCTAAGTGTCAAATGCGAATTTAATAATATGAAAGAGCAGTGTGTCAAATGCGAATTTAATAATATGAAAGAGCAGTGTGTCAAATGCGAATTTAATAATATGAAAGAGCAGTATGTCAAATGCGAATTTAATAATATGAAAGAGCAGTGTGTCAAATGCGAATTTAATAATATGAAAGAGCAGTGTGTCAAATGCGAAGAGAGTCGCTCTGCATGGGTTTTTATAACGGGATTCCTACTTTTTGGGCAATTGTCGCAGAGTGGGAGCAGGTTCCTTTTCGCAGGGCGGAGTCTCTGATGATTGGTTCCCCTCTTAAAATTGGATGCGTGCGCAGCTTTTCATCGGTAGAAGGGTGATGCGTGCGCAATTTTGCGTAGGCGTTTGAACGATGATTGCGTCCCCGTTTTTGGGTCTTGAGGTGGTGGGGGAAGTAGAGTAGCCAATCAGGAAGTAGCAAAAATTCTGATGCAACCGGATGCGGTGAGTCATCGATGAGTCACTTTTGGCAACAATTCTTCTGATACTTGATATTTTTCTTGAAGGTTATCAGTGACATTCGATATTTTTTCGTATAATTTATGTGACAGGTGTCCTTCGATTACAATAGATTTGCGTCGCCAAATTATCGCATCGGCTTATCTTTAAATTATGATAAATTATTTAACTGATGAGCTCATGGTCGAATCTTTGTTATAAACAATATGAATATGCGTATTTAGTAACGCATATATAGTATATGTAGACGGCTAAATAAAAGTATCTATAGTATGTGTACGTATAAGAAATATGTTTTACCAACAAGACTTCAAAATTTGTAAGAATAATGGAATTTAGCATTTGGACCTCCCTGTAGATTAGGGAGTCGAAAATATATGGAATTATGTAAAAACATGTGTAAATATTCGGCTGTGGTCCTCAAAATTTGGGTTTAAAGATTTATAATGTATCAGGATAGTATATTCTCATAGGAGGTATACGTCGGTAAGTCGGTAAGTTAGTATGTCGGTAACTTCTGAATTTAAATAAAATTAAAGTATTAGGATAGCATGTATATGAAAGAGGCATGCTCCTAGTGAAAGAATATATATAAATATATATATGTTTGTTGGTTAATATCTTTAAAATTAAAGTTTTAAAATTTTAAAGTATCAGGGTAGCATATTCATAAAAGAGGTATGCTCCTGGTAGAACGTCGGTAACTGGTAGGTCGGTAAGTCGTTGAGTTGGTAAGTTACCATAAGTCGGTAAGGTAGTAAGGTGTCGGTAACAAAAAGTCGGTATGTTACCATAGGTAGGTAAGGTAGAAAAGTGTCGGTAACAAAAAGTCGGTAAAGTAGAAATCTGTTTTATCATCAGTCGGTAAGGTAGGAATTTCCTATATTATCATTTATCCTTGGTCGGTAAAGTAGGAATTGACTTTACCATCCCATGTAGAAAGGGTTGAAGTCTTGCAGGCTCTTTAAAAGTATAAGAGGTTACTATTCTGTAGGCGCTGCTTATACTGTATTAAAGGGTATAAGTTTTTAGGCGTTTGTATATACGATATAGATTCTGTAGGCGCTTTAAGAGTATAAACGGCTGCGGTTTTGCAGGCGCTTAATAGAAGGAAGATCAATAAGGCTATTTAATATGAATTATAATGCTTTTCTAGGCGAAAGAATATTGTAATAGCAGTAATTAGAGTGAATTATTTGTATTATAGCGTTTTTGATCCCCTTATAAGAGCTGAAAATAATATAAGATTAGTATTAAAGTATTTAATATAGAATTTTACTGTATGTATATATGATCAACGTTATATAGGCGCATTGAGAGTAAACAGTGTTGAAGTTTTATAGGCGCGTTTCATCTCTTAAGCCATGCAGGCTTATTGCAATTTATATTTTATGAAAAATAAGGCAAGAAGATCAATGTGCTATTTACTATAGAGTTTTAATATGAATTTAAAGAATCTTTTGCACATGTAATGTGGGTTCATTATATAGAATAATTAAATATAACTGAGTTTTCTTTATATAAAGAGTGAATGAAGTATTTTTAGAAATATTCTCTTTGTATGAATAATACAGCATTTTGATCTTCTATAATTTTATATTATTATTCGATTATATAATAGCAAAAAAACTAACTCGAGAGAGTATATAAGTAATGTAATGTAATGTGATTATATATTGATTATATATTTAAAATAAATTTTTGTAGCGGGACGTAACACTATCTTGAAAAAAAGCGTTTAATTCACGTTAGTACGTCGCATAGGCGTGCGTTATCCGGATTAAAAGCATTAAATTTCTACTTATTTCAGTACTTCGCATCATCGCATGCTATCTTGAAAAAAAGCGTTTAATTCACGTTAGTACGTCGCATAGGCGTGCGTTTAGGAATTAAAAGCATTCATTTCTACTTAGTTCAGTAGTTCGCATCATCGCATGCTATCTTGAAAAAAAGCGTTTAATTCACGTTAGTACGTCGCATAGGCGTGCGTTATACGAATTAAAAAAATTCATTTCTATTTAGTTTAGTAGTTCGTATCATCGCATGCTATCTTGAAAAAAAGCGTTTAATTCACGTTAGTACGTCGCATAGGTGTGCGTTATACGAATTAAAAGCATACATTCTACTTAGTTCAGTAGTTCGCATCATCGCATGCTATCTTGAAAAAAAGCGTTTAATTCACGTTAGTACGTCGCATAGGCGTGCGTTATACGAATTAAAAACATTCATTTCTATTTAGTTAGTAGTTCCGTATCATCGCATGCTATCTTGAAAAAAAAGCGTTTAATTCAGTTAGTACGTCGCATAGGCGACGTTATCCGGATAAAAGCATTAATTTCTACTTATTTCAGTACTTCGCATCATCGCATGCTATCTTGAAAAAAAAGCGTTTAATTCACGTTAGTACGTCGCATAGGCGTGCGTTATAGGAATTAAAAGCATTCATTTCTACTTAGTTCAGTAGTTCGCATCATCTGTTACGTCTCGATCGTAACTTCCCACGTATTTATTTGTTCGCAATTGTAACTTCTCTCTATTTCTTTTCAGGGCAACTGCCAAGACCGGCTATTACCCTAGGACGCCGAGAGACTAAGAATCTTTTGCGCTTCTTTCAGGAGAGGGATTTGACGATGGGAAAATAAATAGGTGCGTTAACCTGACCAATATCCTTTTGATCTGTTTTTTATTATTTCACTTCCTTAAAGCTTTACAAATTTTTATTATTATTATTATTATTATTTGACAGTTGTAGGTAATGTGTATCGTTATACGTATAGATGTGTGTATGCAGTTAATGTTTTTCTCTATAGCATTTCTAAGGCGATATCTAGATATGGTTATTATTCGCGGTTATTGAAGAAATTATCTCGCTGCAAGTATTCGTAGATCTCGATGAAATCTTCGTCTGTTAGTCCTGCGAGGGATTGGATACTGCTTGGTAAGACTAGGTTCCTCTGTTCTGGTAGAAATTTGGTTCAGCGGGACCCTAACCTGACCTGGGTTGGATGGACCAGCCTCAGTTCTGTTCTTCGTTCTATGGGTCTTCGTTCTTCCGGTATGGAAGGAAGATCTTCGGTGTCCTGACTGCGAGTAACTGGGATTAGATGAATCCGGATGGGAGAGTAGTTGGGCGATGGCGGCTGGCTCTGGGCTGTTGTTCCTCTTGAAGAACCGCTGGAGGGTTTCGGGGAGGACGATAAGGATATGCGCGGGAGGGCGCGAAACTACGTACTGGGGAGTACCTTGTTACTCTGCTTGTTAGGTCGTTCTCGTCGGCAAACAACTGACGAGCTATCGGGAGCCTATGTACCGACCGTGAGGCACGCCGACGGCGTATACCAGCGGCACGGAGGGGAATTTCACGTCCAAACGGAAGAAGTTCGGTGGGGGTTAACCATCTACCGAGGGA
>NW_020229718.1:0-24805 GCF_003227725.1 Camponotus floridanus | reverse complement strand
ATAACTTGGACGGATATTTCGGTAACACCATGGATATCAGAAACTGACAGTAATAAGAATACTAATAATTCTCATAATAACTTTATTTGGCTACATTATTTTACAAAAACTGAATTCTCTCTTGAGAAAAATCAATGGATTATTTTCAATTTACAACAAGCTTGGTAAAATTGAAACATAAATTTACATCTAATTTACATATTGAATATTTAAATTTATATTATATATTATATAATAATAAATTTACAATTATATTGTATATAATTTCAAGTATACATATTCAATATATAAATAATATTTTGTATAATACATATATATATATAATATATATATATAATATATATATATATATTATGTTTGTAGTCGAAGCCATTTATGTTTGCACTAAATTGCATATTCAAATTCTCAGAATTGATCAATTATTATACATACATATATACTATATGTATATATATATATATATATATACATATACATATACATATATGTATATATATATATATATATATAATATATATATAACTCAGGGTATTAATGAATATCGTTATAAACTTGTAGGTATGCAGAGAGTTTAAGTAAATTAACTTTTAATAAGAACTCATTTCCGAAAACATATCGTTTGCGAGCTGCAGACTGGAACTATATATTGGTATATTCACTATTAAGAATAATGACTGAACTATTGTATGTTCAGTATTAAGAATAATTCTCATAATAACTTTTTTTTGTTTACATTACACTACAAAAATGTTTAGCAATGTTAAACCAAATGACCACAATAATTGCTCATAATGACGATCATTAACTTCGATGCAAGAATTGCACCTGCGAAGCATGTTCGGTACACTCTTTCAAAATGTTAGACGTCATTTGAATTTTTGTTGTCATTACGAGCAATTAAGTAGCCATCTGTTTGACATTGCTAAAATTTTTGTAATGTAATGTAAATAAATAAGATATTTGAGAATTATTCCTAATACTTATCTTCCTAATACTAACAGTTCCAGTCTGTATCTCGCAAACGGTGCGTTTCAGGACATTGAGTTCCTTATTAAAAATTAACCTTCTTTGAAACTTTTACATACCGTAGAAGTTTGTAACAGGCATTGTACACACATGTATATGTGTATATAATATACCATATATATTATATGTATATACAGGGTGGGGCATTTATCTTGAGACAAGATAATATCTCGATTGGAGTCGATTATTTTGAAAAAAGTTTTAGACAAAAGTTTAGGGCATTAAGAGGCTATCGAAAGGTCCATATTACAACTTCCGGTCTAGACCGGAAGTGGCGTTTTTGATCAGAATTCGTTTTTTTAAATGGAAACAGCCATTTTTTTGCCGCGGATTTCGATTGGAAATCGAAAGAAAATACTTTTGTTCTTATTATTTTTTCGATTGAATCCATATTTTAGCCATAAAAACAAAAAAAAACACAAAAATCTTGAGATAACGGAGTACTTTGTTGGGGTTGTGTCCAGGAGGCCAAAACACTTTGGATAGCATATATCACATGTAAAGTACAGACTACTTTTTCATGGGGTGGTGATTTTTAATCTAAACTTAATAAACTAGAAAAAGATTTAACGGATTACTTTGAAAAGGCATAATTGACATTTTTTTGTATTTTCGTTTTCTTTTTTCGTGAGTTTTTAAATTTAATATAAGGGATATTTACCCCATTTCATTTATCCTAATTTTTTTTCTGAAATCAGATTATCTTTTCAAATTTTGTCAGTGCAAAACTTTTTTTAAAATGGAGGCTGTTTCTGTAGAAGAGAAGATAGAAATGATTCTTATTTATGGTGAATGTGGTAGAAATGTTGACGATGCCGTTACACTTTATGCTGAACGTTTTCCGGATAACGTGCGATCTCGAGCATCTTTTATCGGGTTGTTACACAATTCTACAAAGGGAAGTGTGTCTAAGAGAAAAAGAGCCCGTCGAAACCTAGTTACTGGAACTGACCAATGAAATTGCTGTATTAGCTGCACTAAATGTGGACCTTCATGTCAGTACTCGACAAATTGCACGCGATTCTGGAATTTCGCGACGTAGTGTAGGTAGGATATTAAAACGTTATAAATATCATCCCTATCACATTTCGTTGCACCAAGAACTTCATGATAATGATTTTCAGAACCGAGTTATCTTTTGTCAATGGGCATGTCAACAAATACAACAAGATCCTAATTTCTTTGCTAAAGTCCTATTTTCAGACGAGTCCTCTTTTACGAACCACGGCACGGTTAATAGACATAACATGCACTACTGGAGTATTCAAAATCCACATTGGTTACGTGAAGTTGAGCATCATTCAGCGTCAATGGTCTGTGAACGTTTGGTGTGGAATAGTTGGTGACAAGATAGTAGGTCCATACTTCATTGAAGGCAATTTAAACGGCGAAACATATCGTAATTTTTTACAAAATCAACTTCCGCTTTTACTTGAGGACGTACCCTTAAATGTAAGACAACAAATGTGGTTTCAACACGATGGATGTCCATCGCATTACTCCCGAACTGCTCGTGAAGTTTTGGATCGCGAATTCAATGGACGCTGGATCGGTAGAGGGGGTCCAGTAAATTGGCCAGCAAGATCTCCAGACCTTACATCTCCAGACTTTTATTTATGGGTTACATAAAGAGCGAAGTTTACAAAGAAGTGCCAACATCTCGTGAAAATATGATGCAACGAATCCGAAATGCTTGTGCCAAAATGTCACCTGATGTACTCCGCAGTTGTGTACGATCTATGAAAGTTCGGATCAATAAGTGCATTGAAGTCGAAGGTCGCCAATTTGAGCACTTATTAAATTAAATTAATTTCAAATAGATAAGACAATCATACCAAATTGTGAGAGGCAAGGGGACTCACCTAAAACAAGCACCCCAAAGGGGATAAAAAACTACTACGTCCACGTCGTTATTCCTGGGTAGTGCTAAAAGTAGTTAATAGTTGTACAGTTTTTCAACCTTAAAATTAAAAAAGGGATTCCAATAAGGTACTCCATTATCTCAAGATTTTGGTGTTTTTGTTTTTATGGCCAAAATATGGTTAAATCGAAAAAATAATAAGAACAAAAAGTATTTTTTTTTTCGATTTCCAATCGAAATTCGCGGCAAAAAATGGTGTTTCCATTTAAAAAAACAAATTCTGATAAAAAAACGCCACTTCCGGTCTAGACCGGAAGTTGTAATATGGACCTTTCGATAGCCTCTTTAATGCCCTACAATTTTTGTCTAAAACTTTTTTTAAAATAATCGACTCCAATCGAGATATTATCTTGTCTCAAGATAAATGCCCCACCCTGCATATATATATATATATATATATATATATATATATATATATTTATATATACAGCAAGCATCTTTTATTATATCTTATATCATATATATGAGTTTTAATACATTTTATGACTATTTTTAATTAAAATTTATGTTATATATATATATATATATATATATATATATAACTAAATTTTAATTAAAAATAGTCATAAAATGTATTAAACTCATATATATGATATAGGATATAATAAAAGATATTGCAAGAATATTGAAATTTTAATGACATATTTGAAATTTTTATTGTTTGCTGTAATTTGTAGAATTGCTGATACAGCCTTCATGTTAAATAATAGAAACGGGAGATACAAACTTCTCTAATAATAATAATAATATATTTAATATGGAAATATGTTTAACATCTCGAAATATGTTTAATCAATATATCATTTCAAAGTATTTAATAATCGACAAAAGTAATTTATTTTATAACAGGATACTATCGTGTCAATTATGATATTATGAACTGGGAAAAAATTGCACAATACTTAAATTCTGAAAAATATAGTAATATACATGTTCTCAATCGAGCGCAAATCATCAATGATGCGTTTCATTTTGCGATAGAGAAAAAACTTGAATTCTCCATATTTTGGGAACTCGTTTCTTATTTGGCACAAGAAACAGATTATATAGCATGGTATCCTATGTTGAAAGCATTTGAAATTATGTCGAATATCTTCCCATTCTTGGATTTTTATCCTGAATTTAAGGTATATATATGAAATATATAACACAAATATGTAATATAAGCACTTTTTAAAGTTAAATTTTGAATTTTGTAACAAAAATAATTAAATATTAATGTATAATTAATTTTTTTGTTTAACTCACTACATATATCTATTTTTAAAGGAAATATTATGATATGAAATCGTTGTTTTATAAAATAGATAATTGGTGTAATGGATAATTTTTATAAAAGAATCTTATTATATATGTATATATATATATATATATATATTTAATTATTTTTGATCCAAAATTCAGAAATTTAACTTTAAAAAGCGCTTATGTTACATATTGTGTTATATATTTTTCTTTACATTTAATACAATTACATAAATTTTGAATATTTCAAGTTATTTTCTTTAATAATAATACATTAGTATTTACGTGATAATTGATGATCAATTGTGTAATTAATTTTTAATATGTTTTAGGAAATTATAGAACACAGTATATGACACAATTATTTTTCTTATATTAATTTTCTTACGTAGCATTTGAATATTTACGATGTTAAAAATATACAATACATATACGATACATTTTGTAAAGAAATTGACTTATATAATTTTACAATAATTTTTTTTACATTATACAACACATAATAGTTTAATATACATATAATAATCCACTTGTAAATACTTGTTTAATAATAAAAGAAATTGATGTTTAAAGTTTAAAATATTTACAATCTATATTTGATATGTCACATATTTAAATTAAGAAAACATATTAAAGTCGATTCATCAACCGATACATCACTATGCACAGACTTAAATATATATACAGAGTATCTCGTAAATTTTGATCGCGCGTACCTCGACTCTTGTTTCTTCATGACTATGCGACTCGCCGCTGACACACCTACGCGCATATCTTACAATCTAGCTTCGTGAAACGCGCGTTTATTCACATTTTTAATTAATATTTCAATAAATTATTGCGAAAATTGCAAAATGGTAAAGGACCTTTGTGTTGAGTTTTTTGCGTTTTATCCACTCACGTGCGTTAGCACAAACTTATGAAACACTTTGTATATGGATATATATATGTGTTAAAAATTCATTAGATGATATAAAATCCATACCTATATAAATAATAAAATACATACTAAATTATTCACACACAAATAAGAAATTCTAATAAATCTGGTTATTATAATATTGATGCTGTAAAGTCGCATAAATATTAAAGAAACATAAAACAAAATTATCTAGGAAAAATGTTTATTTGCGCGTACATTATATGTGTTCTTGTGAATAATGAATAAACTAAATATGAATAAACTTAAATATAATAATATTTATCAATTTTTAGGGCGTGCTAAAGTTTGATTTTATGCAGAATATTACATCTAAATACGAGAATTTAGATGACGAAAATAACGTCAACGATTATACTAAATGTTTGAAACAAGAACTTGCAAAGTGGGAATGTATTATAAATGAAAAGCCTTGCGAAGAAAAATCTAAGAGTCATTTGAAATGGCATCTAGCAAATCCTGAAGAAAACAAGTAATTCTTTTCATAATATTCAAAATATTCGATTCTTTTTATAAGAACATTTTTATATTCTCCATATGATTGGGAAATTAGTTATCACTTATATCAAAAAATTATTTATGAAACACTAAAGAAACTATTAACACAATTTCGTTACAAGATTTTTACTTCTTTTTTGGACTATCTTCTGTAGACTTTTGCCTGGCTGGAAGAGGTGGACATATTGTAATGGTTTGAAAACGGCAGATCATTATACATGGAATAAAGTTTTTACTAATTGCATGGAAGCAAATGATACAATGTTAGAATGTCTGGCTTACAGTAAAAATTTTGAAATTATAATCAATTATTTAGAAATAAAATATCAGAAATTTTATTTAAACCTTCGTATAATGTATCTTATCTTCCATTTGAATCGATAGAACGAACTTATGCTTAACTGCTAACATTTTCCTTTCTGTTCTTGAGAGAAATACTAAGTACATGCTTACAAGTTTATTAAGTAATTATGAAACAATAAGACACAGGTGACGATATTATTTAATCAAGATATGCTACACATAGATGTGAAGATTTATTGTACAAATTAATTATGATATTGTATTAATATTCTTTATAGGAGGGTCAGTGATATTGTAACATTAATTGTTATAATTAACAATGTGTATGCTAAGGACAGTTGGGCGAGGTAAATTTTAAATAAATCAAATTTTATTTTATATAATATTTTTCTATAATTCTGTTCATAATGATACTCTGTGTTTTTTGTGACAGTGCAATTATTAAATCCGAAATCATTTATTGATAACAATTATTAAAATAATCCATTTCAGATAAAGAAATTTGTAAAAAAGGAAACTGGAAAATTCAATCATTCCTAATGTGAATACAAGCTAGAAACACGCTTGTCGGAGATCGAGAAACAGATAAAATATTTTCGGTCTTTATTCACATAATTGAATAACTAGATTTCTAAGATACTGAGTGTTTAGGCATTATAAATACACATAAATGATTGTGATAATATTTATAAATGTATATACTTAATTATTCACTAATGTTATATAAAAGATAATAATTTATTTAATAAATGTCTTTATTCACATATTCACGGTCTTTATTCACATAATTGAATAACTAGATTATCTAAGATATTGAGTGTTTAGGCATTATAAATACAACATAAATGATTGTGATAATATTTATAAATGTATATACTTAATTATTCACTAATGTCATATAAAAGATAATAATTTAGTTTAATTATTTAATTAAATATTAATTGTATTTAACCAATATAATATTAATTATACAATATAATATTAAAAATATTGTATAAAAATATTGTATTATATAATATTTTATAAAAATATTATATTATATTACAATATAATTCATATTATGAATATTTTTAATATTATATTATATTACATGTTATATTGTATTACTTTTCTGTATTACAAATTTAATACATAGATGTTGATTATATACTTACGTGTGTTTATTTTACACAGTTACATGAATATATAAAGTATTTCTGGTATCTTGCAATAAAGTAAAACCATGAGTAGTCTCACTAAACTAAACTAAAAAATCCTATATCATTTTGCAAGAAACCATATTGCTTTATTAGCAGCTTTATTACATAGTAAGATCAGATAAAAATATTTAAATTCTCGCATTCTCTTTTATCTCAGAATATATATTAAAGAATATAAAATTTTGAAATATCATTGAAATATAAAAAAGTAAAAAATTTTAATTTCTGTTTCTTTTCCTTGCTTTCGCTTTCCCTTTTTTACAAGTTTCCGTATTGTAATAAATTAATAATCACGAATATGTTCTTATGCGAATCGTTATCCGTAACAATGTATTATTGTGTATTATATTTGGACTAAGTTTTGCGATAATACAAAAACACATGCAAATTATCACATTGAACACGTTAAGTTATTTATTTATATTGCGCACTAATAATATTAATCATATTATAATCTTTGCAAATCTTTTCTTAAATATATTTAAGTCGAACTTATTTAACTTGTAAAACATGCATAAAAATATGCTGATCAAAATGGAAACAATATTAAAGAATTAAAATTTCGAATTTGAAAAAATATGTAAACTTGTAAAGCTATCACGTATATAAACATGTGATTGAAGAAATGTCAATAGTGATCGATCTAAAAATGGTACCAAAAATATCTCTTCCTTGAAAAAAAATAGTTTACACTTGTATTGCGCTTATATTGTAGTTACATTTTCCGCAATGCGGAAATCTCACGTACTCTCGAGATTACTCGACCGAATCATACTCTAGTATCAATTTCCCATTTGCACTAATATCGACGATATACGCTGCTATCAGTATTTGAGTTCACGAAGTCAAATCTTCGCGGATAATCCTAATCGTCAAAATGATGCAACGTTTTATCTGTTAATCCCGCACTGGACGCCTACGATGATCGAATCAGATTGATGTCGTTTAAAATTTATATCTGGCCATGAAAAAGATTTTATATCGGATCGCGAGAAAGAGGGAGAAGCGAGTTAGAAGGAGTATACATTGTGTATGCGTTTAAAATAGGATTTTTAAACGCATTTTTAAAAGTCTCAATAAAAATTGAATCAGCTGATATAAAATCTGATTCTCTTATTTATTTATTTTAATTATAAAGATAATGGAAATATCAATAAGTTAAACAAAAATTAAATTTTACATTCATTTTAAAATCTTGAGATTCTTAATATATCGCATTCTTTCCTTACTTTATACTTTGATATTATTTTATCATATATTTAAATTACTGTAATATATTTTTTTATGTAATTCTTATAATTATTATATATTTAAGAAAATAAAGCGAGAATAATTTGCTTTAATTTAAGACATTGCGATTGAAAACAGGTGAATATCAAGATTGAAAATTCTTCTGGAATTTTCACAATTTTCAAACATAGACAGTTACACGGTTCAGTATTGTGCATTATTAAATTGGAAAATGCAATCAAGCTCTTTAGCGTATATTTGCTGTACAATGTATAACACTAAAAATCATAAAGCGGCTGGGTTTGCTGTAATTGTAATTTTTTTTATATGTATTTTTTTAATATATATATATATATATATATATATATATATTTCTCTTCTCTATTTGAAGATTATCTTATCTTCTTATCTTCTTGTGTAATTTGTATTATCAAATTTCTTCAAAGATATTACGCATTTTCTTTTGTATCTTGTATAATAATTATCGTACACACGTATAATTGGTATTAATGAGATTGTATATTCGAATTTAATTATTCGAATTAAATTATATGCTTATATACATTTTATTAAAAATAAACTATATAGTATATACAGAATGTCAATGCAATTTCCCGCCAAATAAAATAAACATAAGTAGATCTCGATAAACTAACTAAAAAATCATGTACCATTTTGAAAATTACTACGTAAAATTTTGAGATATTAATTAAAGAAAATCGATCAATACATGCAAGTATAAGCGCGATTATAATTCTTTAATGAATTTTCTCACGCGAATGGTTTTTTAGAAAAATTGTCTTTAAAAGTCTTTCAAATAAAACTTTATACGAAAACGGAATACAAAAACTAAAGGAGTATAGGGGAGACCGGGAACAAAAATAACAGCGTCATGAAAGTAACAAGTATCTTATTAAACTACACAATTATATATTGAATAATTTGTACTATATATAGTCAAACGTGTAGGCCCCGATCCTATTTCTTTTCAGCTAATTGTTGTAGAACGGTCGCGCCGGTTGCACATGCAGGAGTGAAATTAGTGTATTTACATTATTCACCTAAGTATTTCTTGTTAATTTTTTTGTATCCATGCCTAATTAAAGTATATATTGACGTAATTATTTGCCAGTGTATCCTTCTAAAATGTATTCATAAGTTTTATAGTTGATTTGGCTAATTTTAAGTCTGGCATCGTATTTAGATTATAATGCTTTTATTCTAAAAATGTGTTTGGGACAAAAGTAACACGATATCACGAGTCACTCTGTGGACGAAAGTAACAAAGTATTTCAATGTTTAAAGTATAAGGGCTGGTTCCATAATAACTGTATCAAAAAGAATTCTTATTACGCACACACACACCACACACACACACACACACACATGCCATAATTGTGATTCGGAATATTTATCAATCTCTTTTGTATAAGTAGATTATCATACAATTTTTACACTTATTTAGAATTAAACTATTATTTAAACTTGAAAAAGTACAAAATTGATGTGATATTAAGTATAATTATTTTATGATATTACTTATAATTATTTTGCTTAACGAAATTATTTCTTTTGGTTTTTTAAAGATGATAAAAATAAATATTTATTTTATTTTTTATTTGAATATAATATAATACAAATTTATAATCAAAGTTATCTTGCTTAATGAAAGATTATAATAAAATTTTTGTTTTAAATTGAAAAAAGGCGTATTTATTTTATTTTTCCGAAAATAAGAACTGTTACTTTCATCTCCAGATTATGTTACTTTCATCCCCGGCCCCCAGGACAAAAGTAACAATCAGCATAATTGCGAAATATTGTAATTAATTCATTTTAACATAATTTTTAATATAATTATTTGTAGGTCTATCAAGTTTTTAATCTAAAATCTTTATTTTCCTTATTAAATTCTTTTATATTATTTAAAAATCCAAACCAGTTATAAAAATTCTTTAAGTTCAAATCGTTTTTCAACCTTCGAAAAGGCAACGTCTATAATAATGTAGAAAAAAATATATACGTATTCCTATACATATACATGTGTGTGTGTGTGTGTGTGTGTGTGTGTTTGTGTGTGTGTGTGTGTGTGTGGGAGGGATAGAGGGTGAGAGAGAGAAAAATTTTTCTTTCTAATGAATTACATTGTTAATCAAAATTTGCCGCCTCTTATATTTTGATGTCCGTGTACATTGCGCACTTCGTACACGCAGGTAAGACGACTCTACGTATAACCTTCTAAATACTCTTAGGTAAGCCAACAAAGCCATCAGTTTATGGCAGTCTCTTCTAGAGATAAGTTCGCGATCGAATGCTTTTCCTGTTAAATCTGGTATTAAATTTGACTGATTGACCTAATTGGAGCATTAAATATATAATAAAATATTTATCTTTCCTTCTTTAAATGTGCATACAAAATTGTGTGAAGTAACAGGTAACGCTTTTATTTTATAAAAGACATTTTTCTTAATTTTCAAATCGATTTCATTTTATTGTAAATATTATTTTTATCTTTTACATACATTACAGTTAATAGAAATGAAGACATATACGTTTGTACTGTAATAGCATGTTTCAACCATTTTGACATATAGAAAATGTAAAATTTATGAGCTAAATTTCTTTTTGACATTATAAAATTATTGTGTAATCAATTTTATATTATTGCTATAAAATTCTCAGCTATAAAATACTATCTTATTATCTAAACTATAAAATTATTCATCTTAAAAACGTATAATATTTTCTCTGTTTTGTTTTTAAAATATTTTTTATAATGAATATCTAGGTCCAGTAGGATATGTTAATGTAAATGTGTAATGAACGAATGAATAACTAATAATGAATAAGTAACATTTTATCCAAAAAGATGTGTTATAAAAATATTAACATAATTGTTTTCAGAATTTTGTTCGAATGTTTGATACAAGCCGCTCTATTATCAAAATTTCAAATATTTGATAATATTTGATTTCCGTTCTGTGTTTATATGTTGTTAATATATTTCTTACTTCATGAACAGATCAATCTTGAGAATAACATGTTAGTAAACATGCAGTCTACATCAGATATAAAATCGCGTTGTTCAGAATATACCTTCATTTCTCATACATTGTAATGCTTACATTATATATATATATATATATATATATATATATATATATATATATATACTGAATTATGTAATTGCACTAGAAAAAATCTTAAACATAGCTAAATTGAGATAAGTAAAAGTTACGTTTATTGTGCTTATCCTACTGGAATTATATAAATATATTCCTTATGTCTCCTAATATTCAAATCCGAGAAAAATATTTTATATGTCGTTTCAATAAGTTTTACATTTATCTTTTCTATTAATTTTTCTTTATTTATTAAACCATATTATTTTAATTTTTTTTTAATTAACCGTATCTTCTTATGAAACGTTAGTAAATTCTCTTTAACTTTTTTTTAACACAAAAGTTGATTGAATCGCATACTCTTTGTAAGCAAACCTTGTTTTTAAAGCAAGAACGTTTTTTATAGATATTCGGACGAAATTTAACATGACATTCTTAAAACTATTATTAAATAGTAGTATAATATACATAACCATAATAGCAATAGCGACTCCTATCGCTAATGAAGAATCAAAAATCAAAGGAATAGAAACCGATGAAGAATCGAAAATCGCAATGCCCAGTGTATTAAACAACAAATCAAGCAATATATCAGATTATATGTTTCCAATACATTATAATATAAAGATAATGTTAGGCACTGATTATCTTCATAGCGTATGCATAATCACTTTAAATATTTCTTATGCAAAACGATACATAAGATTTTATGTACCGGATGCAACATTTATAGTGTTCTCAAATCTTACATTAAATCAAAATAATGATACGGTTTATGAAGCAAATCACACAAATATTATTAAAAACAATATTGTCGTGCTCGATTTCGGTGATGTCTCGTTTCATGGAATATACGATTTGTATATAGAGTACATAATCTCAATTAATATCGTAAGGGAATCTTTCGGAACTCCATACATAAACGAAAATGAAGAAATAGAGTAAGTAGAAGAATATATGAAATATCAAAAACAAATTGTACATTTGTGCATTCTACTCTTACAATTACCTAAAATTAGTCATTATCTAAAATATATCATTAAAATACGGTAGGTGGTTAATCGCAACAGGAGTCCAGCGAAGAAACAAGTATCAAACGAAAAAACAGCAAATGTTTCCATATTGGGACAAGCCAAAATTAAGAATTACTTTTATTATTTCCATAATACATTATCCAAAATACGAAGTTTGGTCAAATATGCCGATACGAGATATTAAATTGACGGACGATAATTTGATATGGACATTTTTTAACGCTACTCCTTTAATCTCCATAGATAGAGTAGCATTTCTGGTATCCCGTTTTCATCACATCATCCTCTCGGATAATGAAACAATTCGTTCGTCCATATCGTACAGACCACAATCGGAACCGCATTTAGAATTTGCGAAAACTGTTATTTCTTCCACCAATGTATACATGCATAGATGGAATATTTGGAGGAGAGAACTTGCGTCGCTAACTTCTGTTTCATTTGAGAACAAAATCGATCATGTCGTAATTCCGGATTTACAAAATGAAATCGAACAGTCTTTTGGTTTTATTTTTTATCGGTAATATATATAGTGAGAAATATAGATATATTTTAAAACTATATTTTAATTACATATCATATTGTAATCTATTTACATAAGAAATTATATTAATATTCACAATTTTTCGTACATATTAGTATAATTATTTTTAGAGAAGCAGATATCACTTATAATGAAGAATTAGATCCTGTCGCATACAAAACGAGAATTGCGCGCTTAATTGCACGTGGGATTAGACGAAAATACATTAGAAATCTGTTCAGACCAACTAACTTATGGCCTCATACATGGTTAAACAAAGGATTTAATATGTTTTATTCAGAATACATTATCGACAAGGTTATTTTATTACTAATTCTTTTACTATTTGAATACGCAGTCAAATGATTAACAGTTTAGCAATACAATTAATTGTTAAATATTTGTGCAAATATTCTGTTTTATTTTTTAATTATTAGAAATGATAAAAACCCAAGTCTCTAAAATTTCAAAAATCCAATGAAAGAAATTAAATAAGTACTAAGTATATATATGTTTTTGTATTATAATTATCGCAGAAAAATTTACACACAAACACACATACAAATTTTATTCTTAACAATAGCATATAATAAGCTAATTTTGATATGCACCAAAAACTTTTTCTTTTTGATTATTTATGATAAATTATGATTATATCGAATTGATTTTAGGCTCTGCCAAATTCCCGAATGATGGATCTGTTTGTAGTTCAAATTCAACATGAATTATTCTATCTAAATACATATGTTATTATAAATTCTACTATAAAATATAATAGTTATCCTGAAAATTATTTACAGTCTTCTCTTTCTCAAATTAAAGGTATGCGTATAACATTGCATAATTAAACAATTAAATAATTATAAATTTTCGAATGTTAATTTCATAGTAAATGAGAAAAGTCATTTATAAACAAAAGACTCTGTACGATTCATATGGAAAATGATTTTGAAGTTTCGTGAAATTTGCACAAACTCTGGAAATAAATAGTTTGTGGCCAATCAAAAGTCACATTAACGGTTGTCGGTTGATAGAGCCATTTCGTCGCTACAAGCGTTCAAATGTCAAAATAAGGCGTTACTTCATTACTACTGAAAGAATATAAATAATATATTATTGAGTAGAAACACACACAGTTGATTACTTTTATTAATATATAGATATGATATTTACGTGGAAAATATGTACATAATTGTATATATTGGTGTCCATAAATTTCCTATCTACTATATTTCAGAAACGGTTCAAAAATTACGAAAAATCATGAAACAGGTGTTTAATTATTTTGAGAGGCTGGTCTTTTAAAGCAATTAGGGTAGTTGTATCCTTCTCCATCTGAAGGGAGAGACTTAGGGAAAACCTGTATAATAAAATACTTTTGACTAATTTTATCAAATATCAAATAGCATGTTATGACGATAGCATCGATGCTGCTACACGCACATTTTTTCCATGTAAATATATTAGTAAAATGTCTTAATAAAAATGATCAACTGTGTGTCACATTTTAATATATAATTTACTTTATTTGATATATTATTTACTTTTCCTTAATAATATTGAAATAACGTCTTATTCGATATTTCGATATTTGAATTTTGAATACTTGTACTGAAACGACTTTATTAATCTTATGACATTTATTTTGACATTTTTTAAATTTTTATTGTTTTTTCACGTAAACTATTTATTTCCAAAATTCAGCAAATTCAATCAGAATTCAAATTTCTTCGAAATTCAATTTCCATAGGAAGAACCATGCCCTTCATTTGTAAAATTTAATATATTTTTTTATAGTATTTGCAATAACGTAATTATATGTAACTTTAAAATTAAATTTTTATATAATTTTTGAATAATTTTATAATATGTAATTTTTTTAAAATTATAACTATACATGTTTGTCTAAGATTTCAAAAAATTATAATCAAATATAAAATTAACTGATTCCTTATAAATGTATAACTTATTATTTTTAATAAATTTTTAATCATTCATTATTTATTCATTATTACAAATTTTTTCGTTAAAATGTATTTAACAATTTTTCATAGCTGCTTACTTTGATTTAATTGCACAAATTTTGTATGTGATTTATTTAGTTTTATTAGTTACAAATATATTGACAATCCTTTATTACATATTTTATTAAAAAGATTTTAAATATAATAAATTATTTTTCTTTTAAACATTATATAGGATCTATTATATGGCGCATGTTAAAACGAATATTACCACTTTGTATATTTTCAAAGGGATTGGCGAAATATTTTAATAATCAGCAAGTATAATGTAATTTAATGTAATAATATACATCATAGATGATAATGAAAAAAAATCAAAATATAAAATAAATTTAATAATATATTTCCAGTTTTTTAATATTTAAAAGACATAGATATTTAAAAGCTTAAATTTATACTGCTATTTTATACGAGTATTTATGAATTTTTGTTAAGATTGAATTTCAACTTTTTTCTTAATAAATATATAATAGATATTCATATTTTCTAAATAACAAATAATTCAAATGAAATGATTTTGAGAATCTAGTTTTACAAACATAGAATATAAACACTTTTTGTAATATAAAAATTAAAATTATTATGTATTCAGTCACGACAAATGCTAGCATAATTACTAATGGATATATATATATATATATATATATATATATATATAGTTTTTAAATATCTATGTCTTTTAAATATTAAAAAGCTGGAAATATATTATTAAATTTATTTTATTAATTTATATAATGAGAAATAAATAATAAGAAAAAAGATCATAATTTACATACACACACACATGTGTGTGTGTGTGTGTGTAAATTATGACCTTTTTTCTTATTATTTATTTATCATTTTTAATATAGTTTTAAAATTATTATAATTTTAAATCTTATAGACTTAGTAAGCCTGAAGCAAAAACTGCCGATCATTTATGGAACGCAATGAGATCCGAGATGTTTGAATTGAATTATATGTATGATTTTAAAATAAAAGATGCGATAAATTCGTGGATTATGCAGAAATATCCTTCCGTATTGAAGGTGACGCGAAATTATTCTACTAATGTTGTAAGCGTATCGGTAGAATTTCGCAACAAGTTAGATGAGGAAGAATATTATATTCCTGTTAGCTATACTACGGAGTCGAATCCCAATTTTACCATAACTTGGACGGATATTTCGGTAACACCATGGATATCAGAAACTGACAGTAATAAGAATACTAATAATTCTCATAATAACTTTATTTGGCTACATTATTTTACAAAAACTGAATTCTCTCTTGAGAAAAATCAATGGATTATTTTCAATTTACAACAAGCTGGTAAATATTGAAACATAAATTTACATCTAAATTTACATATTGAATATTAAATTTATATTATATATTATATAATAATAAATTTACAATTATATTGTATATAATTTCAAGTATACATATTTCAATATATAAATACATATGTTTGTATAATTACATATATATATATATATATATATATATATATATATATATATATTATGTTTGTAGTCGAAGCCATTTTATGTTTGCACTAAATTGCATATTCAAATTCTCAGAATTGATCAATTATTATACATACATATATACATATATGTATATATATATATATATATATACATATACATATACATATATGTATATATATATATATATATATATACATATATATATAAACTCAGGGTATTAATGAATATCTGTTATAAACTTGTAGGGTATGCAGAGAGTTTAAGTAAATTAACTTTTAATAAGAAACTCATTTCCGAAAACATATCGTTTGCGAGCTGCAGACTGGAACTATATATTGGTATATTCACTATTAAGAATAATGACTGGAACTATTGGTATGTTCAGTATTAAGAATAATTCTCATAATAACTTTTTTTGTTTACATTACACTACAAAAATGTTTAGCAATGTTAAACCAAATGACCACAATAATTGCTCATAATGACGATCATTAACTTCGATGCAAGAATTGCACCTGCGAAGCATGTTCTGGTACACTCTTTTCAAAATGTTAGACGTCATTTGAATTTCTTGTTGTCATTACGAGCAATTAATGTAGCCATCTGTTTTGACATTGCTAAACATTTTTGTAATGTAATGTAAATAAATAAAGATATTATGAGAATTATTCCTAATACTTATCTTCCTAATACTAACAGTTCCAGTCTGTATCTCGCAAACGGTGCGTTTCAGGACATGAGTTCCTTATTAAAAATTAACCTTCTTTGAAACTTTTACATACCGTAGAAGTTTGTAACAGGCATTGTACACACATGTATATGTGTATATAATATACCATATATATTATATGTATATATACAGGGTGGGGCATTTATCTTGAGACAAGATAATATCTCGATTGGAGTCGATTATTTTGAAAAAAGTTTTAGACAAAAGTTGTAGGGCATTAAAGAGGCTATCGAAAGGTCCATATTACAACTTCCGGTCTAGACCGGAAGTGGCGTTTTTTGATCAGAATTCGTTTTTTTAAATGGAAACAGCCATTTTTTGCCGCGGATTTCGATTGGAAATCGAAAAGAAAATACTTTTTGTTCTTATTATTTTTTCGATTGAATCCATATTTTAGCCATAAAAAACAAAAAAACACAAAAATCTTGAGATAACGGAGTACTTTGTTGGGGTTGTGTCCAGGAGGCCAAAACACTTTGGATAGCATATATCACATGTAAAGTACAGACTACTTTTTCATGGGGTGGTGATTTTTAATCTAAACTTAATAAACTAGAAAAAGATTTAACGGATTACTTTGAAAAGGCATAATTGACATTTTTTTGTATTTTCGTTTTCTTTTTTCGTGAGTTTTTAAATTTAATATAAGGGATATTTACCCCATTTCATTTATCCTAATTTTTTTTCTGAAATCAGATTATCTTTTCAAATTTTGTCAGTGCAAAACTTTTTTTAAAATGGAGGCTGTTTCTGTAGAAGAGAAGATAGAAATGATTCTTATTTATGGTGAATGTGGTAGAAATGTTGACGATGCCGTTACACTTTATGCTGAACGTTTTCCGGATAACGTGCGATCTCGAGCATCTTTTTATCGGGTTGTTACACAATTTCTACAAGAGGGAAGTGTGTCTAAGAGAAAAAGAGCCCGTCGAAACCTAGTTACTGGAACTGACAATGAAATTGCTGTATTAGCTGCACTAAATGTGGACCTTCATGTCAGTACTCGACAAATTGCACGCGATTCTGGAATTTCGCGACGTAGTGTAGGTAGGATATTAAAACGTTATAAATATCATCCCTATCACATTTCGTTGCACCAAGAACTTCATGATAATGATTTTCAGAACCGAGTTATCTTTTGTCAATGGGCATGTCAACAAATACAACAAGATCCTAATTTCTTTGCTAAAGTCCTATTTTCAGACGAGTCCTCTTTTACGAACCACGGCACGGTTAATAGACATAACATGCACTACTGGAGTATTCAAAATCCACATTGGTTACGTGAAGTTGAGCATCATTCAGCGTCAATGGTCTGTGAACGTTTGGTGTGGAATAGTTGGTGACAAGATAGTAGGTCCATACTTCATTGAAGGCAATTTAAACGGCGAAACATATCGTAATTTTTTACAAAATCAACTTCCGCTTTTACTTGAGGACGTACCCTTAAATGTAAGACAACAAATGTGGTTTCAACACGATGGATGTCCATCGCATTACTCCCGAACTGCTCGTGAAGTTTTGGATCGCGAATTCAATGGACGCTGGATCGGTAGAGGGGGTCCAGTAAATTGGCCAGCAAGATCTCCAGACCTTACATCTCCAGACTTTTATTTATGGGGTTACATAAAGAGCGAAGTTTACAAAGAAGTGCCAACATCTCGTGAAAATATGATGCAACGAATCCGAAATGCTTGTGCCAAAATGTCACCTGATGTACTCCGCAGTTGTGTACGATCTATGAAAGTTCGGATCAATAAGTGCATTGAAGTCGAAGGTCGCCAATTTGAGCACTTATTAAATTAAATTAATTTCAAATAGATAAGACAATCATACCAAATTGTGAGAGGCAAGGGGACTCACCTAAAACAAGCACCCCAAAGGGGATAAAAAACTACTACGTCCACGTCGTTATTCCTGGGTAGTGCTAAAAGTAGTTAATAGTTGTACAGTTTTTCAACCTTAAAATTAAAAAAGGGATTCCAATAAGGTACTCCATTATCTCAAGATTTTGGTGTTTTTTGTTTTTTATGGCCAAAATATGGGTTAAATCGAAAAAATAATAAGAACAAAAAGTATTTTTTTTTTCGATTTCCAATCGAAATTCGCGGCAAAAAATGGGTGTTTCCATTTAAAAAAACAAATTCTGATTAAAAAACGCCACTTCCGGTCTAGACCGGAAGTTGTAATATGGACCTTTCGATAGCCTCTTTAATGCCCTACAATTTTTGTCTAAAACTTTTTTTAAAATAATCGACTCCAATCGAGATATTATCTTGTCTCAAGATAAATGCCCCACCCTGCATATATATATATATATATATATATATATATAAATATATATATATTTATATATACAGCAAGCATCTTTTATTATATCTTATATCATATATATGAGTTTTAATACATTTTATGACTATTTTTAATTAAAATTTATGTTATATATATATATATATATATATATATATATAACATAAATTTTAATTAAAAATAGTCATAAAATGTATTAAAACTCATATATATGATATAGGATATAATAAAAGATATTGCAAGAATATTGAAATTTTAATGACATATTTGAAATTTTTATTGTTTGCTGTAATTTGTAGAATTGCTGATACAGCCTTCATGTTAAATAATAGAAACGGGAGATACAAACTTCTCTAATAATAATAATAATATATTTAATATGGAAATATGTTTAACATCTCGAAATATGTTTAATCAATATATCATTTCAAAGTATTTAATAATCGACAAAAGTAATTTATTTTATAACAGGATACTATCGTGTCAATTATGATATTATGAACTGGGAAAAAATTGCACAATACTTAAATTCTGAAAAATATAGTAATATACATGTTCTCAATCGAGCGCAAATCATCAATGATGCGTTTCATTTTGCGATAGAGAAAAAACTTGAATTCTCCATATTTTGGGAACTCGTTTCTTATTTGGCACAAGAAACAGATTATATAGCATGGTATCCTATGTTGAAAGCATTTGAAATTATGTCGAATATCTTCCCATTCTTGGATTTTTATCCTGAATTTAAGGTATATATATGAAATATATAACACAAATATGTAATATAAGCACTTTTTAAAGTTAAATTTTTGAATTTTGTAACAAAAATAATTAAATATTAATGTATAATTAATTTTTTTTGTTTAACTCACTACATATATCTATTTTTAAAGGAAATATTATGATATGAAATCGTTGTTTTATAAAATAGATAATTGGTGTAATGGATAATTTTTTATAAAAGAATCTTATTATATATGTATATATATATATATATATATATATTTAATTATTTTTGATCCAAAATTCAGAAATTTAACTTTAAAAAGCGCTTATGTTACATATTTGTGTTATATATTTTTTCTTTACATTTAATACAATTACATAAATTTTGAATATTTCAAGTTATTTTTCTTTAATAATAATACATTAGTATTTACGTGATAATTGATGATCAATTGTGTAATTAATTTTTAATATGTTTTAGGAAATTATAGAACACAGTATATGACACAATTATTTTTCTTATATTAATTTTCTTACGTAGCATTTGAATATTTACGATGTTAAAAATATACAATACATATACGATACATTTTGTAAAGAAATTGACTTATATAATTTTACAATAATTTTTTTTACATTATACAACACATAATAGTTTAATATACATATAATAATCCACTTGTAAATACTTGTTTAATAATAAAAGAAATTGATGTTTAAAGTTTAAAATATTTACAATCTATATTTGATATGTCACATATTTAAATTAAGAAAACATATTAAAGTCGATTCATCAACCGATACATCACTATGCACAGACTTAAATATATATACAGAGTATCTCGTAAATTTTGATCGCGCGTACCTCGACTCTTGTTTCTTCATGACTATGCGACTCGCCGCTGACACACCTACGCGCATATCTTACAATCTAGCTTCGTGAAACGCGCGTTTATTCACATTTTTAATTAATATTTCAATAAATTATTGCGAAAATTGCAAAATGGTAAAGGACCTTTGTGTTGAGTTTTTTGCGTTTTATCCACTCACGTGCGTTAGCACAAACTTATGAAACACTTTGTATATGGATATATATATGTGTTAAAAATTCATTAGATGATATAAAATCCATACCTATATAAATAATAAAATACATACTAAATTATTCACACACAAATAAGAAATTCTAATAAATCTGGTTATTATAATATTGATGCTGTAAAGTCGCATAAATATTAAAGAAACATAAAACAAAATTATCTAGGAAAAATGTTTATTTGCGCGTACATTATATGTGTTCTTGTGAATAATGAATAAACTAAATATGAATAAACTTAAATATAATAATATTTATCAATTTTTAGGGCGTGCTAAAGTTTGATTTTATGCAGAATATTACATCTAAATACGAGAATTTAGATGACGAAAATAACGTCAACGATTATACTAAATGTTTGAAACAAGAACTTGCAAAGTGGGAATGTATTATAAATGAAAAGCCTTGCGAAGAAAAATCTAAGAGTCATTTGAAATGGCATCTAGCAAATCCTGAAGAAAACAAGTAATTCTTTTCATAATATTCAAAATATTCGATTCTTTTTATAAGAACATTTTTTATATTCTCCATATGATTGGGAAATTAATTATCACTTATATCAAAAAATTATTTATGAAACACTAAAGAAACTATTAACACAATTTCGTTACAAGATTTTTACTTCTTTTTTGGACTATCTTCTGTAGACTTTTGCCTGGCTGGAAGAGGTGGACATATTGTAATGGTTTGAAAACGGCAGATCATTATACATGGAATAAAGTTTTTACTAATTGCATGGAAGCAAATGATACAATGTTAGAATGTCTGGCTTACAGTAAAAATTTTGAAATTATAATCAATTATTTAGAAATAAAAATATCAGAAATTTTATTTAAACCTTCGTATAATGTATCTTATCTTCCATTTGAATCGATAGAACGAACTTATGCCTTAACTGCTAACATTTTCCTTTCTGTTCTTGAGAGAAATACTAAGTACATGCTTACAAGTTTATTAAGTAATTATGAAACAATAAGACACAGGTGACGATATTATTTAATCAAGATATGCTACACATAGATGTGAAGATTTATTGTACAAATTAATTATGATATTGTATTAATATTCTTTATAGGAGGGTCAGTGATATTGTAACATTAATTGTTATAATTAACAATGTGTATGCTAAGGGACAGTTGGGCGAGGTAAATTTTAAATAAATCAAATTTTTATTTTATATAATATTTTTCTATAATTCTGTTCATAATGATACTCTGTGTTTTTTTGTGACAGTGCAATTATTAAATCCGAAATCATTTATTGATAACAATTATTAAAATAATCCATTTCAGATAAGGAAATTTGTAAAAAGGAAACTGGAAAATTCAATCATTCCTAATGCTGAATACAAGCTAGAAACACGCTTGTCGGAGATCGAGAAACAGATAAAATATTTTCGGTCTTTATTCACATAATTGAATAACTAGATTTCTAAGATACTGAGTGTTTAGGCATTATAAATACAACATAAATGATTGTGATAATATTTATAAATGTATATACTTAATTATTCACTAATGTTATATAAAAGATAATAATTTATTTAATAAATGTCTTTATTCACATATAATAAATGTCTTTATTCACATATTCACGGTCTTTATTCACATAATTGAATAACTAGATTATCTAAGATATTGAGTGTTTAGGCATTATAAATACAACATAAATGATTGTGATAATATTTATAAATGTATATACTTAATTATTCACTAATGTCATATAAAAGATAATAATTTAGTTTAATTATTTAATTAAATATTAATTGTATTTAACCAATATAATATTAATTATACAATATAATATTAAAAATATTGTATAAAAATATTGTATTATATAATATTTTATAAAAATATTATATTATATTACAATATAATTCATATTATGAATATTTTTAATATTATATTATATTACATGTTATATTGTATTACTTTTCTGTATTACAAATTTAATACATAGATGTTGATTATATACTTACGTGTGTTTATTTACACAGTTACATGAATATATAAAGTATTTCTGGTATCTTGCAATAAAGTAAAACCATGAGTAGTCCTCACTAAACTAAACTAAAAAAAATCCTATATCATTTTGCAAGAAACCAATATTGCTTTATTAGCAGCTTTATTACATAGTAAAGATCAGATAAAAATATTTAAATTCTCGCATTCTCTTTTATCTCAGAATATATATTAAAGAATATAAATTTTGAAATATCATTGAAATATAAAAAAAGTAAAAAAATTTTAATTTCTGTTTCTTTTCCTTGCTTTCGCTTTCCCTTTTTTACAAGTTTCCGTATTGTAATAAATTAATAATCACGAATATGTTCTTATGCGAATCGTTATCCGTAAACAATGTATTATTGTGTATTATATTTGGACTAAGTTTTGCGATAATACAAAAACACATGCAAATTATCACGTTGAACACGTTAAATTATTTATTTATATTGCGCACTAATATATTAATCATTATAATCTTTGCAAATCTTTTCTTAAATATATTTAAGTCGAACTTATTTAACTTGTAAAACATGCATAAAAATATGCTGATCAAAATGGAAAACAATATTAAGAATTAAAAATTTCCGCAATTTGAAAAAATATGTAAACTTGTAAAGCTCTTACTACGTATATAAACAGTGATTGAAGAAATGTCAATAGTGATCGATCTAAAAATGGGTACCAAAATATCTCTTCCTTGAAAAAAAATATTTACACTTGTATTGCGCTTATATTGTATTTACATTTTCCGCAATGCGGAAATCTCACGTACTCTCGAGATTACTCGACCGAAATCATACTCTAGTATCAATTTCCCATTTGCACTAATATCGACGATATACGCTGCTATCAGTATTTGAGTTCACGAAGTCAAATCTTCGCGGATAATCCTAATCGTCAAAATGATGCAACGTTTTATCTGGTTAATACCGCACTGGACGCCTACGATGATCGAATCAGATAATTGATGTCGTTTAAAATTTATATCTGGCCATGAAAAAGATTTTTATATCGGATCGCGAGAAAGAGGGAGAAGCGAGTTAGAAGGAGTATACATTGTGTATGCGTTTTAAAATAGGATTTTTAAACGCATTTTAAAAGTCTCAATAAAAAATTGAATCAGCTGATTAAAATCTGATTCTCTTATTTATTTATTTTAATTATAAAGATAATGGAATATCAATAAGTTAAACAAAAATTAAATTTTACTATTCATTTTAAAATCTTGAGATTCTTTAATATATCGCATTCTTTCCTTACTTTATACTTTGATATTATTTTATATATATTTAAATACTGTAATATATTTTTTTATGTAATTCTATAATATATTATATTTTAAAGAAAAATTTTAAACGAGAATGAATTTGCTTTATTTAAGACATTGCGATTGAAAACAG
>NW_020229717.1:0-24871 GCF_003227725.1 Camponotus floridanus | reverse complement strand
AATTGTTTCGTAACTGGGAGTTTTAAGGGAGGGCTCATATGCAGTTTGTAAACGTTTCGGACATCAGCTACAAGAATCTGTAACAAAAACTGACGAGTTCCATTTGAAATTTTTTACGTTATTTGTATGCAAGCTCATAAGGGTCATTTCAAGGTCATGCGTCTAGTTGCCACATAATACATCTTTTCAATACCATAAAAATTATGTCTAAGACCATTTTGTCGAAAAAAGATAAATTTCGAAATAATTGTTTGCTTCCATACTTTTTTCCCCACCCTGTATTATATATATATATATATTATACAGGGTCTACCAAAAGTGTGGAAACCCCTAAATATCTCGGAAAATATACGTTTTACAGAAAGTGTTCCAACAAAAGTTGTAGGGTTTAAGAAGATCTATATACTGATTCTATCAGTTTGACCTTGGATGGCGTCGTCAAGGTCAGGTCAAGGTCACATTGACTTTTTTAAATGACACCCCCTACATTTGATTGCATATTCTTATAGCTTAATTCAAGAGCTTTCCAAAACACTATAATAATGTTCATTTTTATTAAGTACTTTGCGAGTTATGAGGGTTGAATGATAGAGTAGCGCCGGTATTAACATTATCCAAGGTGTACTACATGGAGGTTACTCGCTCGGATTTGCATCTGTTGTGTGTGTGATCCAGCTAACTAAGGCAAGATCGGTCGTGGATCCAGTCAGCAAAAGCAAAGACCCAACCAAATTACAATCGAGCATTTAAAGACCTGGAAAGCAATCGACATAGTAAACAGTAAATAAATTTGTGGATGCTCATTTATCATAATAATTGTTCGAAATGTGTGCGTGTGCGTGCGTGCGGTGCGTGTATACAGAGATCAGGTTAGGTTGCACCAAACGATTGCAAATGTGTTTCAATGTGTTAAAGTAAATGCTGAAAGTGGCTGCCATTTACTTCCTGACAATATGCTAATCTTTGGTAGAATGTAGAAATGACTTTACGATTCGTTTCAAAAGGTATCAAAGCCATTTCATCCCTTATTCGCTGTATCAATTCGTGAATGGTTTTAGGTTTTGTTCTGTAAACCTTACTCTTCAGATATCCCCATAGATAATAATCAAGAGGAGTTAGATCTGGTGACCGAGGTGGCCAATCCTCTCCTCCCTCATTTCCGTTCCTTCTTCCTATCCACCGTAGCGGAAAAGTCTCATTTAAAATACGACGTGGTCCTGCACCAAAATGAGCAGGAGCTCCATCATGCTGAAACCATATTTCTTGGAAATTATTTGGAAAAGTATTCTGTATGGCTGGAATTATTTGATCAACAAGTAATCTCTCATACCTTTGAGCGTTCAAATATTCTTCAAAAAAAAACGGCCCTATTAAATAGCCATCTATTATTCCGCACCATACATTTATTTTTTGTGGATGTTGTGTGTGAGTTTCCCGCACCCAATTCGGATTCTCATCTGACCAGAAACGAAAATTTTGATTATTAACTTCTCCCGTTAAGGTAAAAGTTGCCTCGTCTGTGAAAAACAATTTGATAAGGGAAGATGGGCCGGACATCTATTAGTGCCATCATTCTTTCACAGAAATGTATACGACGCTCCTCATCTCCGTTTTGCAATTCTTGAACGTATTGCAATTTATATGGATGGAACTTGTTCTTCTTTAAAATTCTCCAAACCGACATGGGAGCAATATCGTGAGTTTGAGCGACTCTCTGAACACTAGAATTGGGATCTTCAATAAATGTCTGCAGAACATCAAGTTGTTTTTCTTCGTTGGTTGCAGACAATGGTCTTCCTGACTTAGAGCGATTTCTTACGCTACCAGTTTGTCTAAAACGTTCTATTGTTTTTAACACAGTGGACTTATTAATTCGACGGTTCGGATACGTGTCATTAAATAATCGAACGACATCAGAGAACGATCTTTCGTTATCACCCCATCCACGCATCATGAGGATAGTGATTCTTTCACGTTCCGACAAGTCGCCAGCCATTTTTAAAACGTTTAATTTTAATTAATCGTACGTTGTATTTGGACGATAACAATTAATTTCTGCTTGCTCAAAGCTGAAGTTAGAAGGTGCTCGTTCTTTGATAGCTTTATACATTCTTAGTTGAATTTTAAATGCGAGTTAGACTGCATGTAGTGCGTCACATAGCGGTAAATGAAGGAACTAACGAGACGTTTCATACACGTTTTATGGAGCAATTTTTTGGCAATTTGACTTCAGCGAAATATGAGGATATGTTGAGGAATCGATCTTGCCTTAGTTAGCTGGATCACACACACAACAGATGCAAATCCGAGCGAGTAACCTCCATGTAGTACACCTTGGATAATGTTAATACCGCCGCTACTCTATCATTCAACCCTCATAACTCGCAAAGTACTTAATAAAAATGAACATTATTATAGTGTTTTGGAAAGCTCTTGAATTAAGCTATAAGAATATGCAATCAAATGTAGGGGGTGTCATTTAAAAAGTCAATGTGACCTTGACCTGACCTTGACGACGCCATCCAAGGTCAAACTGATAGAATCAGTATATAGATCTTCTTAAACCCTACAACTTTTGTTGGAAACACTTTTCTGTAAAACGTATATTTTCCGAGATATTTAGGGGTTTCCACACTTTTGGTAGACCCTGTATATATATATATGTGTGTGTGTAGGATGTTATCTACGAGTATAATTTATTGGAATCGGTATATGATACAGAGTATAATTACAGAGCTGGAGTACAGTGGAGCACGTCTCGACCCTTCGAGCGAACGTTTAGAACTACTTTTTGTCTGAACTGCATCACTGCAGTTCACACTCGTCCTTCCGTCGCGTATCGTCAATTGTTACAAGATGTTTCAAGAACCGCGCGGGACGTCCGAAAAGGTGCACATGCGGAAAGCATAACGCAGCGCGAGACGCTTTGGGTTTTGCAAGCGGTGCAACCATGAGCGGATAGTACGTGAACGGGTTGGTCAGCATATGTACTCGAAAATATTCTACACTTCGACCGTCCTGTCAGACATTCGCCCTCGAATGTCGCGTTCACGATTGTTCACAAGTAACTTTCTCTTTTTCGTCTTCACATTCCAATTCATCCAAATCGTCGAAGTGCACCCAGGATTTCATATGATCAGCGGATGTTAAAGTTTCTTGTGGCCCTTCATGGTCGCCTACTTTTATAACCATGTATCGATCGTTACGCATTACTTTAACAACACGATACGGACCGAGAAATTTACTGCGAAACTTAAGTCCTGGACCAAATTGTGTGCGCTTAATTGCAACGAGATCTCCATCTGTGTATTTCAATGCTACCTTTCGTCTTTTATTAAAATTTTTTACGTTTTCTCCTTGTACTTTAGCGATTTTTTCTCTCGCTTCCCGTCTAACATCGTCGCGGTCTTCTTCGAATATTCGCGCCCATTCATTCTCGAGCATCTCACGTACTTGTGGGTCTTCTTGTAAACGCATACGAGTACCAACCATCAGTTGGAATGGTGACCGACCAGTGCTTCTATTTGGCGTAGAATTTAGATATTTCTGAGCAGCGTCGAGATACTTAAACCATTCTTCCGGTCTTGGAGCCGACAATTTTGTTAACAATGGTATAAGGGTACGATTCACCCTCTTGACCTGTCCATTACCTCTAGGTACTCCGGTAGTTATTAAGAGATATTCTCCGTGTTACAATATTCTTTAAACATGCCGGGCGTAAATGCTGCGCCGCGATCTGATATAATTCTATACGGATTTCCAAATACAATACACTGTTTAGGTAAACGATCAATTATTTCGGCAGCGTCGGTTGATTTCGTAGCGTACAACCACACGAACTTGCTAAACGCATCGACTACAACAAAAATATGGCGGTAATTCTTTTTTGTACTTGGCATCGGACCTAGATGATCTACGTGATACGTAGATATACATCTTCCTTATCAATTACATTTAAAAATCCTTCTTGTTTACCTTGCTTTCGTTCCGCTAAAATACAATTTATACAACTCATTACAATCTTTTCGATCTTCGGTCGCATATTCTTAAACCAATAATCTTTACGTACTAGCGTTTCCGTTTTATTAACACCGAAATGACCTTGCTCAGCACTTGTATAATTATCGAACTTTGCAAAATCTTAGGTACTACTAACAATAATTCGCCATTGTCGTCTTTATATAATAAATCGTTTCTTAATAAATGTCCGTCGGCTTTATTGAGTGTCGCTAATTTAATAATCTTCTGCAGATCTTGATCGGTACTCTGAGCTTTTTTAAATTTGGCAATTAAACCGTCGTTACTTTCGCTGACAAGTAGAACTTCTGGGAGGGGATTTCTACTTAGCGCGTCTACATGCATCATATTCTTTCCTGGTCTATGTTGAATTTCGTAATCATATTCTTCTAAGGCTAGAGCCCACCGAGCTACACGAACGCATAAATCTTTTTTATTCATTGTTAGAGTAAACGCCTTACAGTCAGTGATGATTTTAAAGCGAATACCTAGATATACTCGGAATTTTTTCAACGCTTTGACAACTGCAAGTACTTCGAGCTCATAGCTAGTATATTTCTCTTCGGCTGAGGTGGTTTTGCCGCTTGCATAATAAACTGGATGCATAGTGTTATCCGAATCATCTTTCTGCAATAGAATTGCACCGTAATCGAATTTTGAAGCGTCTGTATGTAACTCCGTTTCAGCTCCGACTTTATATAATTTTAAAACGGGTTTATTGCTCAGCGCGAATTTTAAACTTAGAAATGCCTGCTCTTCGTCTTTTCCGTATCGAAAATCTACATCATTTCGTAAAAGATTCGTCAACGGTCGTGCTATCGTGGAATATCGGGGAATAAAATTTTCGGAAATAACTCGTAAGGCCGACAAAACTTTGTACATCCCTGACGTATTTAGGAGTCGGAAATCTCATAACGGCGTTAGTTTTACATTCCGACGGTGCTACGGTTCCGTTAATCACAACATGTCCTAAATATTCAATTTTCGTTTGGATAAATTGACACTTTCGCCAGTTGATATGCAAACCGGCTTGACTTGCTACCTTTATCACGTGCTTTAGATCGTCAATTGCTTGTTCGATACTTTGCGAAGGAATAATCAAATCGTCCATATAAGTTAATACTGTTCCCTTAAAAATCAAATTTTAAATACAGCGTTTATAAATTTTTGGAATACCGCGGGGGAATTACAAAGTCCGAAAGGCATCCGCATAAATTCGTACTGGTCTGTTGGAACAACGAAAGAAGTGTACTTCCTACTTTTTTCAGCTACTTCGACATGGAAAAACCGTTTTTCAGATCGAGCGTGCTGAAAATTTTCGCGCCTTGTAAACGATCTAATTGATCTTCAATTAGTGGCAACGGATAGCGATCTTTTATTATTTTCTGGTTTAGCTTTCTAAAATCTACACAGATTCTGGTATCGCCGTTTTTCTTTTTAACTAGAACGACAGGAATTGCGTAATCGGAATTAGAGGGTCTTATTATACCGTCATCTAACCATTCTTTTAATTGCTTATCGACTTCTCGTTTTTCCGGCTGAGATAGTCTGCGCGGTTTTTAATAAATCGGGATTTCATCTTTTAATGGTATTAAACCATTTTAGTACCGACTTCACGTGTTTTTTTCGGATTATAATTCTTAGCGATAATTTCTACCTCTCGTCGAGCGTTTTTGTCGGAAATACGTGAGAAATCAAACGGGTCTACTTTTTCGACTACGTCGATCTTTAATACCTCGGGCACATCTAAATTATTTTCGATAGCTTTTCGAATTATTACTTTGCCCTTTAGCGAACGTAAGTCAATCAAATTCAAAAAGTCAGCACCGATCAAGACCGTATATTTCATTATTTCATTATCGACGACATGAAACGTAATTTCAAATGTCTCCATCAATAACAATATTTGTTGAAAAGCAACCGGGCGTGCTATTATTTATTGCGCCTAAGCCATTAAAATTTACACCATTGTTTAATTCGGGGCAACCTAACTTCTTATAACAATCTCGATTAATCAAACTTAAATCGCTAGCGGTGTCTATAACGCTGACGAAACATCGATTTAAAATTTTTACTTCTTTGATCTGTTTCTGCTGCGGATCCTTAATAGCTATACATGCGGTTTCCTTCTGTATACTTACTGCTACTTTACATAATTTAGCGATGTGTCTATATTGATTGCACTTGAAACACTTGACACCTTTATCTTTCGTCGGGCACGCTTTACCCAGATGGTCCTTACTACCGCAGTTGAAACATCTCTTCGCCTCCGTCGAACCCGCGTCGCCTCGGATCATCTTCTTCTCCTCCAGTTTCGACTGCCTCATCTTTGATTTTCCCTCCATTTTTATAGCTTCGTATCGAGTGAATCTTTCCTTCAATTCGTGTATCGTTTTTGCTCCATGTAATATTGTCTTATTAACCTCGTCGTCTTGGATACCCTCGATAATGTATTGGATTACCGATTGCGTATCCACATCGGCTTGTGCTGCGATCTCGAGCATTTTGTATATGTACGCTTGGTATGACTCGTCGGATGTCTTCTTTCGTCGTGATAACTCCTGATGCACTGCGTGACCATTTACAATGTTGGCAAATTCTTTTATTAATGCTCGCCGTAATTTTTTCCACGTCTTCGTACACTTTTCATAATTTACGAATAGCTTCGCTGAATCGTGAAGAAGGCGCTTCGCGTATGCTACCTTCTGGATGTCAGACCACTCGCACAATACAGCCATTTCTTCGAAATCTTTGATCCATCTTTTCACGTTGGTTCTGTCATCTCCGCTGAATGTTTCCAGGGATTCTTCAACATCTCTGAACGTCAATAGTTGGTTTCTTCGGGTTTCTTTCTTAAATCTTCTTTCGGTGATTGGTGCCTCATCTTCATCACTTGAGTCACTCGTATTACTTCCGCCGTCGTGTTCTTATCTGCGTGTGTCTTCGTCGTCTTTACCTGGATTATCGTCGTCATGTTCTGTTTCACCGTGTTCGCGTTCGAGTTGCATAAACGGCAACAGTCTTGCGATAAGCTCGCTTTTCAGTCCAGCCGTCTTTAGTTTTCGTTTCTTGAGTTCCTGCTGTTTTAGTTGGATTGTCGTCATGCTCATCAACGTTGTACTCAAATCATCGTTTGCTGCGCCAGTGCCTGATTCCATCGTTATTTATGTCTTCACAACTTTACGTCTTAAAACTTCTTACGTTACACTTGAACTCTGCACTTGAACGCACTTCTTCACATATCTGATATCACACTCTATATCATAATTCGATCCGATCCCGGCTGAGCCCCCAAAAATATGTAGGATGTTATCTACGAGTATAATTTATTGGAATCGGTATATGATACAGAGTATAATTACAGAGCTGGAGTACAGTGGAGCACGTCTCGACCCTTCGAGCGAACGTTTAGAACTACTTTTTGTCTGAACTGCATCGCTGCAGTTCACACTCGTCCTTCCGTCGCGTATCGTCAATTGTTACAAGATGTTTCAAGAACCGCGCGGGGCGTCCGAAAAGGTGCACACGCGGAAAGCATAACGCAGCGCGAGACGCTTCGGGTTTTACAAGCGGTGCAACCGTGAGCGGATAGTACGTGAACGGGTTGGTCGGCATATGTACTCAAAAATATCCTACATATATATATATATATATATATACAGTATGTGTGAATTAACGTGGCCCGTAGTGATTTATTGCGAAGTTAATGGGTTTAGAAGAAAATAGTCCAAACAAAAATTGTATGGTTACAAGGGGGACATAATATAATGAAACTTGTTCAGTTACAGGTGGCGCCACTTTTGAGATATCTTGGTGGAAGCCATTTTTGTAAATGGAAGTTGATTTTTTTTTCTAATAAAAGTTGTAGCAGATATTGAAACGAATACAATGGTTTTTGTATTTTTTTATTCGGATCATTTTTGACCGAGTTACAGCGCTTTAAAGTTTTAATATTGCCAAAAACTGCTGTATTTGTCTTGATGCCAGCCACTTCTATTTGAATCCAAAAAAATGCAACAAAGAACAAAGAACAGTCGATTTACTTTTTTTAAGTAGAATTGTACATTTATTATTTTAATATTACAGTTATAAAGTAATTTTAATATTTCTTTTTCCCTTCGACATAGCCGCCATCATGTAGAATGCACTGCTGCAATCTTCTCATCGTCTCCTTTTCGACGTTTTTTAACATTTCGGGGGTCATGTTGGCGAACCTTACGATGATCGGTATTTCACGATAAACTAAAACACTTCAGTTCCGTAGGCATAATACGTACATAATAAACACAAATACGAGCGTATGCTCAAATATGAATGCAAAAACATAAACACGAACGAACTGCCAAATGTAAACAAATAAATGCCAAGTTCGCCGGTTTTTTCTTTACGGAATAATTCAGTTTTAACTGAAGTAAGTTAGTTTATCGTGAAATATCGATCAAATAAGTTCAGCACTGTGTAATGAAACATTAAGTTGCTTAATAATGTCTACTTTTACGATGGCAGAGAAAATTGAATTTGATCGATATTTCACGATAAACTAACTTACTTCAGTTAAAACTGAATTATTCCGTAAAGAAAAAACCGGCGAACTTGGCATTTATTTGTTTACATTTGGCAGTTCGTTCGTGTTTATGTTTTTGCATTCATATTTGAGCATACGCTCGTATTTGTGTTTATTATGTACGTATTATGCCTACGGAACTGAAGTGTTTTAGTTTATCGTGAAATACCGATCATCGTAAGGTTCGCCAACATGACCCCCGAAATGTTAAAAAACGTCGAAAAGGAGACGATGAGAAGATTGCAGCAGTGCATTCTACATGACGGCGGCTATGTCGAAGGGAAAAAGAAATATTAAAATTACTTTATAACTGTAATATTAAAATAATAAATGTACAATTCTACTTAAAAAAAGTAAATCGACTGTTCTTTGTTCTTTGTTGCATTTTTTTGGATTCAAATAGAAGTGGCTGGCATCAAGATAAATACAGCAGTTTTTGGCAATATTGAAACTTTAAAGCGCTGTAACTCGGTCAAAAATGATCCGAATAAAAAAATACAAAAACCATTGTATTCGTTTCAATATCTGTTACAACTTTTATTAAAAAAAAAAATCAACTTCCATTTACAAAAATGGCTTCCATCAAGATATCTCAAAAGTGGCGCCACCTGTAACTGAACAAGTTTCATTATATTATGTCCCCCTTGTAACCATACAATTTTTGTTTGGACTATTTTCTTCTAAACCCATTAACTTCGCAATAAATCACTACGGGCCACGTTAATTCACACATACTGTATATGTGTGTGTGTGGCGTCCTGCCTTACGCCACATAAGCGTAACGGCGTATAACGCCCTGGCCGCACGGCAATCTAGGCACACAAGTACGCGCGCAGCAGCTCGAACGTACAGGCGCCGATCTTCGCGCAAGTGAAATCCGGCGGGACCCGTATATAAGGCCGACCACGGCAAGCCGAATTCGAGTCTCAGCTCGAACCGACTATAGGGTCAATAACACTATACGTCAATCAGTTAGAATACTCCTCTTTTGGAATTGGAAGGTAAAACTTCCAAAAACATTCGCCGCCAGCCGAGCCGCATTCCTCGACCAGCGTCGACGCCCCGATCATCCGGGCCACTTCGACCGTCGTACGGTGCAGCTGCCGAGCCGGAGAGGAGAGTGTCCTTCACCTTGCTGCCGTGGACACTGCAGCCAATCGACCTGGAGCCGCCTCGTTTCACCAGGCCACCAAGGGAGTTGCTAGCCATCTGGGACATCAAGATACAACGGTACACTTCACCACCAGCATCCTGAGCATTTCCAGCGGCTCTATCTCCTCTGCCTCCATCTCCGATCCACCGGACAACCCAGGGGACGCAGACCACCGCAGTCAGCCGGACACACAGAGGAGTTCAGGTGACGCAGCCGCCGAAATCAACGGCGGACCAGGAGACCCAGTCCGACTCCGACTGGGAGACGCCCACGAGCACGGCGGCCACACAGACGGAGCCACCGAAGCGCCGCAAACCGGAGGTGGATGTCAACAATAACGACGACAGCTCCTGGGGATCGCACCTGTACACTAAGGCGACTCCGCGGATTTCGTACCGGGAACGCGTACATAAAAACGGCCCTTTTCAGGGCCTTGTAAATAAATGTGTAAAATAAACTGTACATAGATATCCATACTGCGAGTAATTGATTTAAGCGGAAACCTCGTCAACCTTGCGGCCAGTAGCGCATACTCTTCCGACTAAGATCGAGCGAACACGCAATCTAACGACGCCATATATAGTATATATTGCGACGTTTCTCTTCTTCTTGGGTTCTAATTTTGGTCGGATAGAACGCCGTCAAACACGGGAGGAGTATACGATCTCCGCGCTCGGAGGAACCGGGATGAAGGGTGCTCGCGCGGGCCGCGGCGGAGCGGAGGCCGTTCGAGAGCTCGATCGGTTGGGCGCCAGATGCGGTCTTTCACGCATCAGTTTTCTACTAAACTTTTCACACAGCGCGAAAGGTGTTAGCCTCCCTCGCCACGGGCTGATTAGCTCGCTTAACGGTAGAGGGAAGGGGTTCTTGGAGCGGGTTAATTAATTAATTAATGCGATGGGCGAGAGACACAGAAACGAATATCTGTGATCGCAGAGGGACGAACCTTCGAATAAATTACGCGAATTCGAATAGACAATATAATAGATTTATTGGTAACAAAAAAAAATATAACAGCTGAGAGTAAATGAACAAAAAAAAACATACAAGTCCGCTCGAATGACAAATCCGATCGCAACGAGGTTCACAATACCTCGATTAACGACAACCAATTGAAATGTAAAACGCAATCAAAGATAACTTGAGTAATGAGACGTGATTCGCTGCAAATGTTCGCCCGAGATAACTAATCGAAAAGAAAGCTAAGCCGATATAATAGCGGTAAATCGAGCCGAATCCGCCAGGCTTTATAATTACAATACACAGGCTCGAATGCGCGAAACTCTATTATTACGGAGAATAGCGAGAAGCGCATCGAAGATTACAACTACTGAGAACTGAAAGAAAGGCGCGAGCTCCTGCAATTACTCAGAACGAAAAGAAGCGCGTAAGCGCCGACGAGTTCGGGGAACCGAACGAGGCGCGCTATTATAAGTACGAAAAACAGAAAGAAGTACGAGATCTCTGAGTTATCGAGAACGGAAGTGACCATTTGATACTTTATATTATTTAATTACCGTAACCGAGATACCGCCGAGAGGCTGTATCTTACTGCAAGAATGGCAATTTCCAATCGATCGGAACGCAGAATTCGCGTATCGCAACGCTAAGGCGTCCCTGCCGATGCATACACGGCACGGCGGGTATCGACAGCGTACGCCCTCGACAGCCGATTGTTCGCACGTCCGCGGTCAGCGGACTGCGAATCGCAAGAACAGAGAACGCACGTAGAGAGAGATGGTCGAGAATCGAGGCCGGTTTTGGTCGCGTAACTTCCGGTCCGCTATCACAATCTCCAAGGTACTTACTGGTTCGCCGCTTAAACCGTCGCGGAACGTTTCCCTTGGGGTGACGGTCGACAGCACTTACGATCGGTCGGAGTCGCTCCACTCCGACCGGCGATAGCCTCGAGGTTAAAAGTTCCGCACTAACGCGCGTCACCCGGATAACGGAGAGGCGAACGATTATACCGGGTGAGACCGATCGACGGACCACGGTCGCCCCTTGAACACGGTCGCACTCGACTTCCTTTCACTGCCACGAAATTTACTTCAACGAAACGCTAATCGCGACCGGCCAGAGGGGTCGACTCGCAAGCCGTTCCGGTGACCGACGTACAAATTTTCGATACAAAATTCTAGATAGCCGGGTGACCTCACCGTTGCACTCGTCTCCGGTTGCTTCCTCAACTCCGTCCTTCTTTCGTGCCGAGCGTTAGCGATACTCTCTCTCCTTAAACGTCGCCGAACTTTCGCAGAACAAGTGTCTCGATTCTCTCGGAACCGCTCTATTTATTCTTAAAGGATCGCCCCGCACCCCATCGAGAGGGGTGATAGGCCCGTTCCCACGCGCTCGAATTTTCGAGCGCGGCGCAAGGGCGCATCATGCGCCCGCGATCCCGCGCCTCCGCTGGTCCGCCGTTCCGGCACGCTTTTCATCGCCCGGTGCTGGGGGGAATTCTCCAGTCCGGGCCGTCCTTTGCGGCCTTCGTCTCTCTCCAGCGGAGGGTAGCGCCTCTTCCTGATTTTGCCGAAGAGATTTAGCTTCTTCGCGGGGTGCTTTCGGCGCCCGTCATTGCTGGCCGGCCCTGGGATGCTGGGCCGATGGACCGAAAATGTGCGAGGCTGCTCGATTATCGCCGACCCTTGTTTTTCACAGCCACTGTTTTGATCGGTGATGATTCAGCAAGGCCGCTTTTCTTGTTGACTTCCAGGTAGATCTTCGTTGTAGATTTATGGCCTCATGAACAATATAATTTCGACAAATAGGATTAGTAACAAGGTTTTTGCTTATAAACAAACGCGCTCGCCTCTCTGAAAATCCCGGCGGGGCTCTCGATTTCTCGACCGGCGCGGCCGCTCGGCTCGCGTCACGCAGTCTTTTTAGCGGGTGGACGTCCGTCGTGACGGCAACGTCACAATATATATATATATATATATATATATATATATATATATATATATATATAGATATAGATATACGTATAAGAGTGCTCATATGCAAATGTGCATGCATTTTGCAATTATGTATATATATTTTATGTTCATGGTAGCTATAGGTGCCCATCTTTAATGTTATTATTTTATTAATTTAGGTGATACTTTTGCCAGGGGGGCGCCCGTTGGATAGGAACACGAATATAGGGTGTCCATATAATTTCATCATACGAAAAGTTACTAGTAAGTAATGTTTTGATATAAATATACTTGTAGGGTTTAATATTATGAATTTTTGTCATTAGAGTACTTGAAAAAGGGGAATTGTTATAAGTGAAGGTTTTTAATATGAAATGTTAATATTTTATAAGGCTTGGTACATGCATTCATGTATAAGAGAGTATGATCGTAAATGTTCATAGTTAATTTTTTGATGATGTCCATTGGTCTTATTCTGATTTTTAAGTTATTTTAGTCTAAATTTTCTATTATTATGGTCCATTTATGTTAATTAGTTTTTCTTTCTTTTCATTGGCTCATGTGTATATGCCTTAAGCATATAGATATTATCCATTACGTTATACTTAATGTTTTGCAATTTTATAAAATATTGGCAGCTTTCTGCTAAAAATTATTGTTCTTATGACCAAATATTATTTTATATTAAAATTTTCAGGTATTCAGGAGGGGATCACGTGACTTCATCATATAGGGTATTCCTATTCGATTTTTAGGTAAGATCAATTTAAATTATTATTTGTGTCGTGGTCCCGCTAGTATTTGTTTAAATTTCTTTACTGACTTATTATAAGTGAATATTTTATTTGTTAAAATTTTATTATTCATTTATTCTTGGTTATATAAAGGTGGATGTATATAAATGTCTATGTATATATTTTCTTTCGGATTATTTTGTAGAATCTGGCGTTAGAATTTTATTATCAAAATTTTATTCCTGAAATTTTAATCATTAATATTTTATTAAATTATGGCCTAAGACCATATATTTATTTTTATTTGTTTTCAGGTGTCACAAGAAGAACAAGCAAGGCCGAATGTTATTGTTTTTAAGGGTAAGTTTTATTAAAATTTATGCAAATTCTTTATTATTATTATTATTATTATTTGTATTTAAGTCATTTCGATTTTATCGATCATTGTGAATTATTAGCACTATGAGATTTATTAGTTTTATCAATTGTTAAATCCTTGTTATTATTTTACGTTTTTTATTTATAATTTTGTCTTTACAGGTTTTATAGGATATTCATTAAATATTCATTGTTTATTGGGCATTATTATATATCTCCTATAATTATTCAATGGGACATAATTTATATTATTATAAAATATTTTAATATTTACCATTCTTGTATCTGTTAAGTTGTCCTTCTGACGATATTAAGTTGAACACTAGCAATTTTGATTTTACTAATATTATTTAGAAGGAGAATTCGTTTGACATTCATACAATTTTTATTTCGTATTTCGATTGTTAGTATCGCGCATTAAATTTTTACGTGCATGCAGCTCTTATTTATTTAGTTTTATGATTTACAGGTTACACTGAGAGCGGTATATCGACGGTCAGTGAGGAACAAATATTATAAAATATTATCGTCGTGAGGGGTTACATCTATATATCCAATGGGTTGGAATTATTATTCCAGAGAGATGTATGAGAGCATTTTCAGCCAAATTTAGACATGTATTTTTCTTGATGAATTAGTCGTATAGTGCGTTGATCCACTTGGTAATGGTATCACGATTATATCCTTTTTATAATTCTATTGTAAGAGATGCCGAAGTTACGACACTTGCATTTGATTAATTCGATTATTAGCATCGCATTTATATATCTGGTGAGTCGAAATTGTTGTTTTAGAAATACATACGGGGGCATTTTCAGTCAAGTTTGAACATGTAACTATCTTGATAATTTAATCGTACAGGGCGTTGATCTACTTGGTAATGGTATCATGATTATACCCTTTTTATAATTCTATTGTAAGAGATTTCGAAGTTACGATAACTATATTTGGTTAATTTATCTTAGCAATTTTATTTTCATATTGACAGTTGAGTTTTAATTATTTTATAATTTCATATTTACCTTTATGTATTTATGTGTAAATTTATTATTCCTTCGATTATGCTTATTTACTTGATGTATTATCGTTGGTTTTCCATTTCATTCATTTATTAATCACTTATAAATTTATTTCATCATTGTCTATTATATGTTTTTACATCTGTGGGTCGATATTATATCTTTACGAATTTTTTTAGGTACAATAGTTCGGGGCTAAGAGACGTCGGGTGTAATGAGTGATTACTTTATGTATAATTATGAGGGGTATTTTATTCGATATTTTGGTAAGGCTAATTTAAATTAATAATTTTCCCTTATTCAATTATTTTATTACTCGCGTAAGATTTGAGTTCATTCTTCATATAAATGTATTATATTAATTTGACCATCGCGTATTGAGGATTTTATATCGTATATTATTCATATTAATTATTTTGATTGATTCTATCGAGGTTTTTTCCAATTGTTTATCAAGTTTGTTATTTAAAAAATTGTTACTAAAAATTTGTTACTAAATTTTTGTCACTAAATTTTTGTTACTAAATTTTTGTTACTAAATTTTTGTTACTAAATTTTGTTACTAAATTTTGTTACTAAATTTTTGTTACTAAATTTTGTTACTAAATTTTAGTTACAAAATATTTTGACTTTCTATTCATAGATTTGCTTTCAAAATTTTGTCACTAGAAAAGTTACTAGAAAAGTTACTAGAAAGTTACTAGAAATTTTATTGTTGACCTTTTTATTTGATTAATGAATTGCTATGGTGAAGTTTGCACTAAGTTTATTAGCCTTATTTCTTGTTAATTGTTTTATTTCTTTTACAGATTACCGGAGGGATACATATGCATGCATATGTATACGGGGAAGAAAAGGGTCGATGGATCAACATTTCTTCATCAAAAATCATAGGGGTTATTTCAATGCATATTTTCATACATACGTATATACATATATATGTATTTTGTTAAGACATCGGTATTGTAAGGACCTTTGATTATATGAGCTTTTTTAATAGTACTTTTATAAGACGTACGTATTAATATTATATTATTATATTACTAACAACGTTAAAATATTTAATTATCGTATGTTTAATTATTTAAAGGTGATTACATTGTTTTTGTGATTATATAATACGCTTTGCCTGTCATGTCTTGTGCATATTAATTGTTTGATCAATTCTGTCGAGTAATTGTTAAATAAGTTATCAAATTTGTTGCTAAAAATTGATTATTGAATTTTATCGTTAATATTTGATTTTTCTAATCATGTTTTATTATTGATATTCCGTTAAAATTTTGAGATTCATTAACTAATTAATTTTCTCTTTCAGGTGCAGGACTACCGCGGCTTCAATTTTAGGCGACACTCGAATTGGTTGACACCGAGATGGGTGATCATTCAAAATGACTCACATCGCGGGATTTTATATAGATCTCGATTGTTAGTATTATTTTTAGAGGTAATTAAGGAATACGAGATTTAAAATTGTAATACTAACTGACAAGAATGTATATAGGTATATGTATCAATAATTTAATATTCCCCAATAGCCAAGTCTGCTAAAGCAGATCTTGTCAGGGAATCTGTTAGAAATTGTTGTCGACAGAAAGATTACAGAATCGATGCAGGTTCTGATATATCATGTGATGTCGCCAGAATGTCAACAGAAATATAACAAAGCTTGTTAACATAATCAGTTACCAGATTGGCAGCAAAAATCGAACAGATTCTGCCGGCATAACTTAGTGGCAGATTGGTGGCAGAAATTGAACAGGATCTGTGCGATGCAATTTGACAACAGATTGTCGGCAAAAATCGAACAGGATCTGCGCATACAATCTCTGATAGCAGATTGATGGCAGAAATGGAACAGGATTTGCATGATTCGATAGTTCTTTCACTTACCGCTACGTGAGCTGTACTTTCTCGTAATTGAATTTCTGTCAGAAATATATATAAAGTCACGAATATGAATAAAAGACTAAAAATATAGTAATTATCATTTTAATTTTTCACTTTAATTTCTGATATCTGATACAAGCAAATGAGAGTCAGAATTCAGAATATTAAACTGATTGGAATCAATATAATATATGGAAAATTATTCATGCACTGGCTATTTGAGGCATAAAGCAAGAATTTAATTCTAAATAAATTACATCTCAAGTTTTACAAGTTACATTTACTTTATTATTAATTTAATTAAATAGAATTGAAATTAGTCCTTCGCTATATGAAATATAACTATGATATAACATATTACATATATGTCATTTTCTATAAGAAAATTCTAATTAACTTGCCGATAATATTGTTATTTAGCACCTGTAATAATCAATTTTGTTGCATTTATATAATATTAATAAAAGTGCAAATCTTGTGAAATTTCTACTGTCCATTTGCCATCAGGTTGCATCCGCAGATTCTGTTCGGTTTCTGCGGACAATCTAACATCAAATTGCACGCGCAGATCCTGTTCGATTTCTGCTAACAGTCTGACATCAAGTCATGTTAGCATTGATAGCAGATCCTGCTCAGTTTCTGCCGACAATCTGATATCCGATTCTGTGAGCAGGTTCTGCTAGCAGATTAGAAGCAGAATGAGGACGCAGTAGATGTCATTCTGCTGACATGGTTTGATCAAATCTGTTGCCAGTCTGTCGACATACTGCTTACATTTTGCTTATTGGGTTGATTCATATGTCTTAAGATATTGATTTTATAAACGGCATACAATAAGATTTTATAAATGTTTGTACTTTTGCTTTATATAGATGAGATATTGAATTATCATTAATCATATAATAATTTTGAATTTTGGTTAATGCATTAAGATTTCGATTGTTCATATATCAAAACGATTTTATACAATTTATTACAATTTATTTAAGAATACTGTTGCTAAAAATGTCCTTTATTAAGTTCTCGTTGTTCAAGGCATCACTTTCTTAAAGAAGTATTATTTCTATCTTAATTTATTCGCGATATCCATGTGGGATAAAAATCGTCGTGTTTAATATATATATATGTATGTATATTAATTATTTTAATATTTTCTCTGCAGGTTTTTAGAGAGTATATATATATACTCATTGGGGAAGGAAGGCCTGTAAATCATTTCATATGTATATTTTGATAATCATAAGGAAATTATATAGGTAAGCGTAAATGTTTCCCTTTGCTTTATTATTTTACATATTTATACATGTTAACCTATTGTTTATTTTGTTAATTTTTAGGCATTAACTTTTATTGATATTATAAGGGATCTTTTATGTATTAATTATGTGCATTTAATTCATTATAATATGGCGGTTAATTATTATTGTTAGTAATTTGCTTTACGCGTATTTACTTGTAATTGGATTATGGGATATATGTATGTGTCCAATTTATATATTATTAAAATTTATGTCCTTGGTTATTGGTTGGACGTTTGTCATGAAATAATTTAATATTAATGTATAACGTTAAATTGAAGATTTTTATATTTTAATTATATTATCTTGGAGTGTCATTATTTTCTTCGATTATTTTATAGGAAATTGTATATAGACCTTTTATTAATTATTGTTCTTTTCGATTGTTCTTTTCCAGGTTTCTAATGGTGAGAATCTACATATAAGAGGGGGTCTACATGGCGAAAAGAGAGATGTTTCAAACCAATAATTTGTGCTACGAGATTCCAGCGATATATAGGCATAAACATTCTTATTATTATATTTTGTTTATTCCTCTGGTTCAACAAAATGTTTTATAAATTGATTTTATTTCATTGAAAAATTCTTATTAATTCTTGATTAATACATACTGTATTTATTTAATAAATTCTGTATGTCATGAAGAATAGTTAGGGGACTTTTATTTATCTGACAGTTCAAGCAGAGGCAAATATAGATTTTAATTTATTTAATTTCTTCTCTTGAATTTTAAGTTATTGTATTTATAAATTTTGTTTATGATTATCAGGTACATTTTGTTGTTCCGTTTTGTGCATCTATGTGTATGTTTTGTTTAGTAGTTAGGTTAGTGGAATTAATATAATAATTTTATTTCAATATATATATATGTATATGTGTGTGTTAATAGAATTAGTTATAATTAGATATATATATATATATATATATATATATATATATATATATATAGTATATGTTGTGACGTGGCCGTCCCGTCGCGTCTATCCGCCCCGGCAATTTTGACGGGGCGCGAGCCGAGGGGCCGCGCCAAAGGTCAAGAGAGAGAGAGAGAGCTACCGTACTCCCCGGAGAGACGAGCGAATTAGTGTAATAGTGTATCCGATTAATTATTTTTTTTGTATTTTTTTTAATAATTGCGTCGAGTCTGAGGCACCTCACCACCGAACACCGAAGACCAGGGGAGAGCAGCATCGCCTCCTCACGACAGCTAAGAACGACAGCCGAGGGACCTTCATAAGAGCGGAGGATCCTGTCCCGGAAAGCCCGGCATCGTGAATCCGGACAGGGGAGAGCGGCATGGCCTCCTCTCGACAGCCGGGAACGACAGCCGCTGCGACAGCCATCCTCCTGGAGAGGATACGTCCGGGAAGGACCTCACGCGGGCCATATAAGGGCCCGCTACAGCGTTCAAGTTTGGCGCTATTTCGCGCGGGGCGCGATAATGCTTCGAGTGGCGCGCGAGACGCCAGGACCTCGCGCGTGTCGGCCGCTAATTGGCCGGGGGTCCGCGCATCCCCCTACGCGGCCAACGACCCCGCTATCGACCCTGGATCGCGAGATCCAGGGATCACTTTTGCCGCGGCCGCTCGACTGGAGAGTCAAAAAGAAGCCTATTGTATACTGTCGTGTGAGTGGGCTCGAGGACGAGACACATCGAGGACGAGGCCGAGGATCATCCCCACAGGAGGAACTCCGTCGGTGAGGTTGCCCACGTAACTTTGTACTCCGCGAGCGTGATTGTGTCCACTCGCCGGCCGTTCTATCGCCGTCGCCATTACGGCATTTATCGCGACCGCTCGAGCCTTCTGCCGAGTCGGTCGAATTTTGTGGATTTCGGGCGACCGGAGATAAGCGGCTGAGGAAGCGTGGACACTGGCGACGGAAGTGCGTATCGTAGGGTAATTCTCGTCTCTCTCCGGGTGTCAGGGTGCGTAATACGCGTAGCATTCGACCGTTGGGTATCGACCGCGTGCGTCGTAAATCGCGAGCAATGCGTAGTTCGCACGGGCTGTCGTTTGGTTGTCGAAGCCGCGTCTCGCACCTCTGAAATATGTCTCAGAGCGAGTCCGTGGATCGTAATTAGTCGTGATTATTGAATCTTCGTGTAGTATCATCGTCGTTCGTGAATATTGCGTGAAACTGCGTATTCTTGTCGCGTCCATTGTGTGCGTGTGAGTTGTTCGTCTCGAAAAAAAAGAAACGTAATTCCTCGAAATTGTCGCGGTGTGCAGGTATCGCCCGATTTTAAGTATTGATATCTGAGGTCAGGAAATTCCTGGCGAATATTGCGGCTATCGAAGGAGGCGCGGTGCGGGACTGTCGCCCGGCCTTCCTTATTGCCTTGAGACCGAGAAGATAATTAATTCTCACGCTGTCGAAGGTATCGGGGGTGTGACACAACATTGTCGCATCGCCCCGATTGCCAGAAATATTTAAGTTGCGAGCGTCGCAGCAAAAGGCGGAAATATCTTCGACCGCCGCCGGCTATCGAACTTCGCCGGTATCGTCCGCCAATCGTATGCGAGATCTCTCCTCGCGGAACTAATATCTTTTCGCTTATTGCGTAACTAATCGGCCGTCTTATTTCTGGGTCGACTTCGAGTACGCTCGGAGGAAATTGCGAGATACGCAGTTAATTAGTAAGATCTCCGCGAGGCTGTCGAAGCTGCGAAGGATAGGCAGGTACTATCGCTCTCTCTCTCTCTCTATCGCGTATGGTACGACCGTTAACAAGAATTCGAATTACCAAAATTCCGTTATAGAAATTATTGTTCTCAGGAGCTTCGACTTTAGGAAGCCTCCGTAATACGCTCTTTGTTAGACCGACTTAGAATATCGCGCGTTTTTCTAGCGTTTCGAGATTTATTGTCAGTTCGTGGCTAGTACATTATTTCTGTTTCCATTCTGTATCGAATGTTATTTCTTTTCTGTTAATACTTTCTTACTCTCTTAATAAATCTGTTATTTTTTTTATTAAAGCTCGCGTTCTTTATTTGGCTGGCGATCATCTGTGATTTCTGTGTCCGTCTTTGTCTGTCAATTTAGTAAGCTCGCTCAATCAATTAACTTTTTCTTTCAAACCCCGCCCCTCTACCGTTAGGCGAGCTAGCCAGCCCGTGGCGAAGCGGGCTGTCGTATTCTTTCGCGCTTTTCGAAAAATTCGTGAAAACTGGTACGTGAGAGACCGTGCCTGGCGCCCATTTCCGAGGTATCGAGACGGCCTTCGCTCCGCCGCGGCTCGCGCGCGGACATCCTCCATCCCTGTCCCGCCGATCGCGAATACACCAAAACCCTTGTGTTTTTGACGGCGCTTCCGCTCCCCCGCGAGAATAAAAATTAGAATTGAAAAAGCGTCGCAATGTATATATTGAGTAAGGTAAATTGGGTAATATTTAATTCTTATAATTTTCCTAAATAGTAATGGAAATGTTAAACACAAAATCTCGGATATATATATGAGGCGGTATTTATGCATATTTAAAAATGTAGTGTTATTTTAATAAATCTGTTGGTATTAGATCTCATGGTATTAGAGTTTATTATTAAAAGTGTCATATGTAAGAATTATAATTTTTGAACGTATTGTACGTTTATTCTCGGTTATTTATTCGTAATGTAATGAGTACGTATTTTTACTAAGTGGCTTTATATGAATATATATGTATATAGGTCACTGTTGTAAGGACGATTTTATTTAGTTTTCGCGCAGAGTTTATTTTATTAATTATTCATGTTAAGCATTCTTGCTTGTAAATCCAGTCTTTGCGTCTCCTTTTATATGGTTAGGTCCTTAAGTTTATATTGTTAATAATTATTTTAAAAAAAAACATTGTGGAGCAATTCTGTTAATGTTAATCGTTGAGGGTTTTGATTCTTACCTATATAAGAGTGTTTCTTGTCTCTAATGGAAAATATGAGATTGCTACATTTGGCTTATATTGATTGATTTTCCTCTACAGATTCTTGAAATTGGAGATCTATATACGAGTATACACGTGTAAGGGGGAAAATATTCTATATTAATATTTGAAGGGGTTGGATTATATATACACATCAGAAAGATGATTGATCTTACATTTTACGATATTTCAACTAGAACTTAAATCTATTCCACGTAAGGATATATATTTTTCTTTTTGTGTTAACAAAATGAATCATTACCGAATCCGTTTCATTACGATCGATTATTCGAATAATGAGAGATATTTGTAAATAGATATATATATTTTATATTTGAAATTCTTTACATTATTATGGCTTTATAATTTTCAATATAATTAATTAAAGTTTATTCAATAAATTTCCAATGATAACGGTTAGGTTCATTTTGTTAGATTTTGTCTATATATATATAAATATATTTGCTATTTCTGGTTTTACAGTTAGCACTAGTATAACGAAATTTTTATAAAGAGTAATAATAGTATGATAATATTATGACATTTTACTGATATTTCTTTATAATTTCAGGTATACTGTAGCAACTTTCGATGAGTGTACTACACATATGTTGTCAGCGCGGGACATATATATATATAAACGTTATTATATAACAATAGTAGATAAAGATTATGATGTAGATATAGTTTTTGAAATTTTAATATGCGATATAGTATAATATAAGGATTTTGAAAAAATTTTATTGTGGGACGTAACACCTCCCCCCTTAAAGAATCAAAATCCGATAGTTTTCAGAGGATTTTGATTTAGGGAGATTAAGTGGAGTTATCTAAAGTATTTATATGCTCTCTCAAGTGAGAGTAGGTTATAGGCATATTTACTTGGTTGGCGTTTCCCTCGTGTTGTGACTTCTTCCTAGGAGGCTTGACGGGAGTCGGCTCCTGGGTGATTACGTCTGGTGGGGTGCTGTGGCTTCTATATTTATAGTCTGGTTGGCCGATCTCTCAGGGGATGATGTTCCTCCAGAGTTGTTATTTCGTTGTTTTTCAGAGTCCCGAGCCAAATGAAGTAACAAATTTGCGAGTGAGCTCCATAATGCTCCGAACAGGTGAATACTACATCCATAGACAGTATGTAGGGCGTATCCGTGGATGATAGTGTCGATTGCAAGTTTTACTAGTCGGATGATCATAAATATGCCGACTATTCCGGCTGTTGCAGAGCCGAAGTTTATAAATCCTTTCCATATTCTTGAGGCAGTACTTTCCACTATTTTATTCAAGGAATTTTCGTCTAACAAGTTGTAAACTGATATTCCTTCAGTATTCATAGAATGTCCAGTCAATCCCCTAGCTACAGCGTTAAGCAGCGCTGGTTTCTCTGCAGGAAACATAATATGACTCCGTAATTTTTCAAGATCTTCATCTGAGTATATTCCGCTCACCGCAAGGGGTCCGGGAGTTAGATATCTCCACGTTAGAGCGGTCATAGGCTTCAATTGGTCTGGGGGTAATTGCCTAATTTGGATTTCAGGTGTAATTTGGATCCAAGTATCCTCTATGCGGTACAAGGTGGGTAATTCGATACTGCATTCGCGCTCATTACCGATTTTAGTAACAATCCTTGATTTCGGTGTGATAAATAAAGATTTATTACGTACAGTCACGGGTAATTCTATATAACATTTTCCCGTTTTTCTCACCTTTACCTCAACAGGTATGCATTTGATTATCTGTACGGCTTCTCCAGTGGTCACAGCCATGTATCCTGGTCCTTTCATAAGCCGGTAGGCAAATTCGTCAGGTTGAAGTGTAGCGAACGACAGCGCGTTCATTATTACTTGCCTTTCCAATTCACATTTTTGTAGAATGACATTATTATACAGGGATGTCATTTGTTGTCTAACGTGTTTCTCGATACACGAATTTAGAATTCATATAAGTGAATATATCGAGATTGTTCACAGGTATTGTTCCTCGAGTGGCAAATGTATTTCCCGGTTTCGCTTCCAGGATAAATAATTTTGGATGTTCGGTTCGTAAAAGGGTATAACCACACAGCGGCATCTCTGTGGTTGTCATGAGAGCGAAGGTGATTTCCTGGGTGACCAAACTATAGATAACAGGGGCTTCAGAAGTTTCCTCTGTAATTTTATTGGCGGGTCCTTCATACAGGACGTCGTATTGATGAAAATTGCAGGTGGTAGTTGGTATAGATTTCCAGAAGGTGTATCCATCATCTGCATCTAGGCAAAAGCCATCGATGAGATCACAAGTGGTACCGGATTTTAATTTAATTTTTCCGGTATTTAATTGGATAGGAACGTAGGAGGATTTTAAGGAAATTTTCACGGCTGCTTGGACGACGACGTCATCCCATGTTCCATATGGGTCGTTATATTGAGCTCCTTTACAGTACCCGTCAACTTGCACACGACCAGCTATGGTAATGCTTCGGTATGTCGTGTGGTTAGCCTTTATACCGGTAACAAGATTGCCGTTGCCAAAAGAAAGTGTTCCATCTTGGAGCATTCTCAAGCATTGAGAGTATCCAGTTTCATGCACATAGTCGGCTCTCCCATTATGAACTGCAGAAATATGCGAATGCATGCCGCAATGGTAGATATTTCTGGATATTTCGACTTTACACTGTATGACTTCGGTGTAGCTATAATCGGATAGTTGGAGTAGTTGGATATGGACATCTGTGGTATTAGGTTTTCGTATGTTTAAGTCACATTTGCCAACATCAAGTAGGGAGACAGCCGTTATATTAAGGTGTTGTCCACCACAATCAAATCCAATTAATGCGACGGTTTCGCCTAAGAGGATTAGTAGGATTAGAGGCTTCATGGTAGTCTGAAATTATTACAGTTCCAATTTGATGAGTATGTAAATAGATATATTACTTTTTGCGTACATAGATGTCGAATACAATTATAGATGAGTGCATGTGGTTAACAAATTTGGTAGTCTTACAACTAAATGAGTACATATTCATAAT
>NW_020229716.1:0-24890 GCF_003227725.1 Camponotus floridanus | reverse complement strand
TGCGTTGGGAAGATAGCTGATTTTCTACTTACTACATTTCGACAGAAGCTTAAGTTTATTGTAAGCATTTATTTCCTTTTTACTTGTTAGTATTTTTATTTTTATTTAACAAAATGAATCTTTGTTGAAATTTGTTATATTAATCAACTAATAAAGATATATATACATGTGTATACTGATTTCTAGAATTCTTTATTTTTATAATTTCTCCTTTTATTTAATGATTAATTACGATTATTCAATAAATTTCTGATACTTGTGGTTAGGTTCATTTTGTTAATATTTATTTGTATATATGTAATATTATCTATCATACTATAGCTGGTTTTTCGTTTAGGTCTACTGGTATAGCGAAATTTTTATTATAGAGATTATTTAGTAGTACGGTATATTATAAGAGTGTGTACGTTCACTAGACTCTTTTTTATAGTAAAGATTAATCTTCTTTATAACATTAATTAAGGAAAGAAATAGAAAATAAAAGAAAAATTTATTCAATAAGTGTTTTTTGTTGCGGGACGTAACAACGGTCAATTCCCGCTTCAGCAAAAACATATTGTTACGTCCCGCTACAAAAATTTATTTTTAAATTATATAAATCAATATAATAATCACATTACATTACTATTATATACTCTCTCGAGTTAGTTTTTTGCTATTATAATCGAATAATAATATAAAATTATAGAAGATCAAAAATGCTGTATTATCATACAAAGAGAATATTTCTAAAAATACTCATTCACTCTTTATATAAAGAAACTCAGTTATATTTAATTTATTCTATATAATGAACCCACATTACATGTGCAAAAGATTCTTTAAATTCATATTAAAACTCTATAGTAAATAGCACATTGATCTTCTTGCCTTATTTTTCATAAAATATAAATTCAATAAGCGCATGGCTTAAGAGATGAAACGCGCCTATAAAACTTCAACACTATTTACTCTCAATGCGCCTATATAACGTTGATCATATATACATACAGTAAAATTCTATATAAATACTTTAATACTAATCTTATATTATTTTCAGCTCTTATAAGGGGATCAAAAACGCTATAATACAAATAATTCACTCTAATTACTGCTATTACAATATTCTTTCGCCTAGAAAAGCATTATAATTCATATTAAATAGCCTTATTGATCTTCCTTCTATTAAGCGCCTGCAAAAACCGCAGCCGTTTATACTCTTAAAGCGCCTACAGACTACTATATCGTATATACAAACGCCTAAAAACTTATACCTTTAATACAGTATAAGCAGCGCCTACAGAATAGTAACCTCTTATACTTTTTAAAGAGCCTGCAAGACTTCAACCCTTTCTACATGGGATGGTAAAGTCAATTCCTACTTTACCGACCAAGGATAAATGATAATATAGGAAATTCCTACCTTACCGACTGATGATAAAACAGATTTCTACTTTACCGACTTTTTGTTACCGACACTTTTCTACCTTACCTACCTAATGGTAAACATACCGACTTTTTGTTACCAGACACCTTACTACCTTTACCGACTTATGGTAACTTACCAACCCAACGACTTACCGACCTACCAGTTACCGACGTTCTACCAGGAGCATACCTCTTTTATGAATATGCTACCCTGATACTTTAAAATTTTAAAACTTTAATTTTTAAAGATATTAACCAACAAACATATATATATATATATTCTTTCACTAGGAGCATGCCTCTTTCATATACATGCTATCCTAATACTTTAATTTTATTTTAAATTCAGAAGTTACCGACATACTAAACTTACCGACTTACCGGACGTATACCTCCTATGAGAATATACTATCCTGATACATTATAAATCTTTAAACCCAAATTTTTGAGGACCACAGGCCGAATATTTACACATGTTTTACATAATTCCATATATTTTCGACTCCCTAATCTACAGGGAGGTCCAAATGTTAAATTCCAATTATTCTTACAAATTTTGAAGTCTTGTTGGTAAAACATATTTCTTATACATACTATAGATACTTTTATTTAGCCGTCTACATATACTATATATGCGTTACTAAATACGCATATTCATATTGTTTATAACAAAGATTCGACCATGAGCTCATCAGTTAAAATAATTTATAATAATTTAAAGATAAGCCGATGCGATAATTTTGGCGACGCAAATCTATTGTAATCGAAGGACACCTGTCACATAAATTATACGAAAAAATATCGAATGTCACTGATAACCTTCAAGAAAAATATCAAGTATCAGAAGAATTTGTTGCCAAAAGTGACTCATCGATGACTCACCCGCATCCGGTTGCATCAAAATTTTTGCTACTTCCTGATTGGCTACTCTACTTCCCCCACCACCTCAAGACCCCAAAAACGGGGACGCAATCATCGTTCAAACGCCTACGCAAAATTGCGCACGCATCACCCTTCTACCGAGAAAAGCTGCGCACGCATCCAATTTTAAGAGGGGAACCAATCATCAGAGACTCCGCCCTGCGAAAAGGAACCTGCTTCCACTCTGCGACAATTGCCCAAAAAAGTAGGAAATCCCGTTATAAAAACCCATGCAGAGCGACTCTCTTCGCATTTGACACTCAGCTCTTTCGAATTATAAAATCCGTACTACACCAGCTACATATAGTGAGCATTTGACACTTACTCTTTCGAATTATAAAATCTGTACTACACCAGCGACATATCTAGAGCATCAGACGCTTTGCTCTTTTGATCCCAAAAATCCACGTCACATCTTCGAGATATCACGAGACTCTACAGAGCCAAAAATTATAAGAGCAGTCGAATCTTTGACTTTTCCACTTTCGGAAGCCAAAGCAAATAAAGTTATTTTAAAATCTTCGAGTGTCACTTGTCATTGGCTCCTTCAACTCTCCTACAGCGACGTCACCGAGGTAGACTGTCCTCCCTGGAGATCTTCAACTTTACTCTTCAGTACTCATTGGTAAGTACTTATTTCTTTATTTTTACATACTTCTCTACTCTCGTGATTTGCAACGATATTCTACTACATTTACTATCTCTTCACTACGATCTACTACGATCAATTACTGCATCTATGTCTACTCTTGAGATGCCTATACGCAATTATAATTAAACAATTGAAATAATATTGCAATTACACGTCTGATACATAAAGATTTATCGAAGATATTATTAGTATTATTGATTGAATCATTAATACAAATTATAGAAGACTCATTAAAGAGCTTCATTATAAAGACGAATTTATAATCGCTTTCAATTTCCGAACAGACTTCCTTAAGTACATTCATGAGAATCACATATAATGGTAGTATGTCTGTCTCTTTTTATTACTAGATTCTCGGCGCGAGATTCAAACGAATATTATTAAAGGAATCATTTTCACTATTTGATTGAAGGCTAAGCAAGCCGATACGATATCTATCCTTCCATTTTCCAGTACCTCTGTATTCCTTCAGCTTTGTAATAAACGAAATAAAAAGCAGTCTATTTTCCTATCTACCGAAAGTCCAGAAGTTTCTACGAATCTACATATATTTTTCATGTATAATATATAAGGAGTTGGGGAACCTGCCATTTTGTTTTACCATATTTCATGGCAGTCCGCCATTTGTGAACAACTTTCAATAGTACATCGCATATTCTTATTGAAGCAATTTGCCAATGATTTAATTCACTTTTATTGACTCTATTATTTTATTTCATTTTAACAAATTAATTAATTTATTTTATTTAAAATTATATTAGTATGACTCATCGTCGTATGACTCATCATATAATTTATTGAAATATTCTGTTAACGAACACCTGCTGTATGACTCATCATCGTATGATTCATCATTGTATGACTCATTTTTATTTTATTTTATATTCGTATGATTCATCATTGTATGACTCATCATAAAATTTATTATAATATAATTAAATTCATTTATTAAATTAAAATCTTTTATTAAATTGAACATTTGGCAATTTGAATTATTTTAATTTGAATTATTTTATTTTATTATATGAAACATTTTATTCAAATCAATTGATTTCTTGTATTTCATGAACTGTTGCCGCATCTGCGCGATACTTTACCGCTGCATCTGCGCAACTCTATTTTAATTATTTGCGATGGTATATAATTAACATGTCTCCTTATATGATCTTCTCTCTCTAATATACTGAACAGCTTCATCTTTCTCTGATCTGCTATATGTACCAACGACCAAGGAGAGAAACCAAAGAATAAATATGTACTAAAGGATATTAAATAAATCTATATAAATTTGTACTTTTCCTAAAATAAAGTGAACTTTTATTTCTTAACACGCACGATCCACAAGCATAATCCTTCGGAAAGCAGATAAATCCAGCGATCCAATCAAAGCAGTTAGGTCCAGAGCTCCCGGCGATCCCGAGGTATAGCCGGCATTGCGCAGGTTGCCTCAAAAGATAAATTGGGAGACGCACTTCGCTCATCTGTATGGTAAGCCCAGCAGGTCTGATCCTAGAATCAGAGAGTGAGGGAATAGTTACCGAAAACTGGAGAAGTAAGACGTAACAATATACATCAATATATAATCATCTATCAATGATCATTATGATAATCATATATATATATATACACATACCTACAATTATATATCTATTATGCAAGAAAATTAACAAAAGAAAAGAACGAAAAAAAATAATAATAATAACAAATAAGTAAAATAATAACTTTATATTTAAGCTTTTTATACCCATATGTATGTCTATATATATATGCACATCTAACCAATCGAGTATTACAAAATCATATAAAAATTAAATCTATATACTTATGCAATATACTCACAAAAAATATATATACTCACAAGTCCATATACTTGAATATATATATATATATTTACAATTATATGCATAGAATAAAATATGAAAAGAAAAAAGAAAAAAAAACACACATTAAACAATGAAATATTACATCAATATAAAAGGCCCTATATCAGCCTTCAGAAATATAAGTATATATGTATTCAATCGAATATTATACACACGTATTATAATCATTTATATAACCACTATACTCGTAGAACTATACATGTAGAAATACATCATATAACCATATGTAAAAGGAAAGAAATGGTAACTATGTAATTATTCAAATTATATAATATACTGAATATTTACATCTACTTGAATTTGTAATCATTACAGAAATCAGCATGATACTTCTAACTCTAATATTATTTCTGAGCAAAACTACCGCTCTAATTGGATTCGATTGCGGTGGACAACACCTAAACGTAACAGCCGTTTCTCTACTTGATGTGGGAGAATGCGAATTAAATATAAAGAAACCTAATACAACTGAAATCCACATTCAACTCTTACAATTATCGGATTATAGTCACACTGAAGTAATACAATGTAAGGTTGAAATTTCTCGAAACATATACCATTGTGGCATGCATTCACACATTTCTGCTGTTCACAACGGACGAGCCGATTATGTGCAAGAAGTTGGATACATGCAATGCCTCAGAATGTTTCAAGACGGAACACTTTCTCTTGGAGATAACAGTCTTATCACTGGCATTAAAGGCAATCAGACAACGTACAGAAGCATAACCATTGCTGGACGCATACAAGTTGATGGTTATTGCAAGGGAACGCAATATAATGATCCATACGGAACATGGGATGATGTAGTCGTACAAGCCTCCGTCAAGATTTCTTTAAAATCTTCATATGTTCCCATACAACTAAATACTGGAAAAATTAAACTAAAATCTGGAACCACCTGTGATCTCATCGATGGCTTCTGTCTAGTGTTACGTCTTACTTCTCCAGTTTTCGGTAACTATTCCCTCACTCTCTGATTCTAGGATCAGACCTGCTGGGCTTACCATACAGATGAGCGAAGTGCGTCTCCCAATTTATCTTTTGAGGCAACCTGCGCAATGCCGGCTATACCTCGGGATCGCCGGGAGCTCTGGACCTAACTGCTTTGATTGGATCGCTGGATTTATCTGCTTTCCGAAGGATTATGCTTGTGGATCGTGCGTGTTAAGAAATAAAAGTTCACTTTATTTTAGGAAAAGTACAAATTTATATAGATTTATTTAATATCCTTTAGTACATATTTATTCTTTGGTTTCTCTCCTTGGTCGTTGGTACATATAGCAGATCAGAGAAAGATGAAGCTGTTCAGTATATTAGAGAGAGAAGATCATATAAGGAGACATGTTAATTATATACCATCGCAAATAATTAAAATAGAGTTGCGCAGATGCAGCGGTAAAGTATCGCGCAGATGCGGCAACAGTTCATGAAATACAAGAAATCAATTGATTTGAATAAAATGTTTCATATAATAAAATAAAATAATTCAAATTAAAATAATTCAAATTGCCAAATGTTCAATTTAATAAAAGATTTTAATTTAATAAATGAATTTAATTATATTATAATAAATTTTATGATGAGTCATACAATGATGAATCATACGAATATAAAATAAAATAAAAATGAGTCATACAATGATGAATCATACGATGATGAGTCATACAGCAGGTGTTCGTTAACAGAATATTTCAATAAATTATATGATGAGTCATACGACGATGAGTCATACTAATATAATTTTAAATAAAATAAATTAATTAATTTGTTAAAATGAAATAAAATAATAGAGTCAATAAAAGTGAATTAAATCATTGGCAAATTGCTTCAATAAGAATATGCGATGTACTATTGAAAGTTGTTCACAAAATGGCGGACTGCCATGAAATATGGTAAAACAAAATGGCAGGTTCCCCAACTCCTTATATATTATACATGAAAAATATATGTAGATTCGTAGAAATTTCTGGACTTTCGGTAGATAGGGAAATAGATTGCTTTTTATTTCGTTTATTATAAAGCTGAAGGAATACAGAGGTACTGGAAAGTGGAAGGATAGATACCGTATCGGCTTGCTTAGCCTTCAATCAAATAGTTAAAATGATTCCTTTAATAATATTCGTTTGAATCTCGCGCCGAGAATCTAGTGATAAAAAGAGACAGACATACTACCATTATATGTGATTCTCATGAATGTACTTAAGGAAGTCTGTTCGGAAATTGAAAGCGATTATAAATTCGTCTTTATAATGAAGCTCTTTAATGAGTCTTCTATAATTTGTATTAATGATTCAATCAATAATACTAATAATATCTTCGATAAATCTTTATGTATCAGACATGTAATTGCAATATTATTTCAATTGTTTAATTATAATTGCGTATAGGCATCTCAAGAGTAGACATAGATGCAGTAATTGATCGTAGTAGATCGTAGTGAAGAGATAGTAAATGTAGTAGAATATCGTTGCAAATCACGAGAGTAGAGAAGTATGTAAAATAAAAGAAATAAGTACTTACCAATGAGTACTGAAGAGTAAAGTTGAAGATCTCCAGGGAGGACAGTCTACCTCGGTGACGTCGCTGTAGGAGAGTTGAAGGAGCCAATGACAAGTGACACTCGAAGATTTTAAAATAACTTTATTTGCTTTGCTTCCGAAAGTGGAAAGTCAAAGATTCGACTGCTCTTATAATTTTTGGCTCTGTAGAGTCTCGTGATATCTCGAAGATGTGACGTGGATTTTTGGGATCAAAAGAGCAAAGCGTCTGATGCTCTAGATATGTCGCTGGTGTAGTACAGATTTTATAATTCGAAAGAGCTAAGTGTCAAATGCTCACTATATGCCGCTGGTGTAGTACGGATTTTATAATTCGAAAGAGCTGAGTGTCAAATGCGAAGAGAGTCGCTCTGCATGGGTTTTTATAACGGGATTCCTACTTTTTGGGCAATTGTCGCAGAGTGGGAGCAGGTTCCTTTTCGCAGGGCGGAGTCTCTGATGATTGGTTCCCCTCTTAAAATTGGATGCGTGCGCAGCTTTTCATCGGTAGAAGGGTGATGCGTGCGCAATTTTGCGTAGGCGTTTGAACGATGATTGCGTCCCCGTTTTTGGGTCTTGAGGTGGTGGGGGAAGTAGAGTAGCCAATCAGGAAGTAGCAAAAATTCTGATGCAACCGGATGCGGTGAGTCATCGATGAGTCACTTTTGGCAACAATTCTTCTGATACTTGATATTTTTCTTGAAGGTTATCAGTGACATTCGATATTTTTTCGTATAATTTATGTGACAGGTGTCCTTCGATTACAATAGATTTGCGTTGCCAAATTATCGCATCGGCTTATCTTTAAATTATTATAAATTATTTAACTGATGAGCTCATGGTCGAATCTTTGTTATAAACAATATGAATATGCGTATTTAGTAACGCATATATAGTATATGTAGACGGCTAAATAAAAGTATCTATAGTATGTGTACGTATAAGAAATATGTTTTACCAACAAGACTTCAAAATTTGTAAGAATAATGGAATTTAACATTTGGACCTCCCTGTAGATTAGGGAGTCGAAAATATATGGAATTATGTAAAAACATGTGTAAATATTCGGCTGTGGTCCTCAAAATTTGGGTTTAAAGATTTATAATGTATCAGGATAGTATATTCTCATAGGAGGTATACGTCGGTAAGTCGGTAAGTTAGTATGTCGGTAACTTCTGAATTTAAATAAAATTAAAGTATTAGGATAGCATGTATATGAAAGAGGCATGCTCCTAGTGAAAGAATATATATAAATATATATATGTTTGTTGGTTAATATCTTTAAAAATTAAAGTTTTAAAATTTTAAAGTATCAGGGTAGCATATTCATAAAAGAGGTATGCTCCTGGTAGAACGTCGGTAACTGGTAGGTCGGTAAGTCGTTGGGTTGGTAAGTTACCATAAGTCGGTAAGGTAGTAAGGTGTCGGTAACAAAAAGTCGGTATGTTACCATAGGTAGGTAAGGTAGAAAAGTGTCGGTAACAAAAAGTCGGTATGTTACCATAGGTAGGTAAGGTAGAAAAGTGTCGGTAACAAAAAGTCGGTATGTTACCATAGGTAGGTAAGGTAGTAAGGTGTCGGTAACAAAAAGTCGGTAAAGTAGAAATCTGTTTTATCATCAGTCGGTAAGGTAGGAATTTCCTATATTATCATTTATCCTTGGTCGGTAAAGTAGGAATTGACTTTACCATCCCATGTAGAAAGGTTGAAGTCTTGCAGGCTCTTTAAAAGTATAAGAGGTTACTATTCTGTAGGCGCTGCTTATACTGTATTAAAGGTATAAGTTTTTAGGCGTTTGTATATACGATATAGAGTCTGTAGGCGCTTTAAGAGTATAAACGGCTGCGATTTTGCAGGCGCTTAATAGAAGGAAGATCAATAAGGCTATTTAATATGAATTATAATGCTTTTCTAGGCGAAAGAATATTGTAATAGCAGTAATTAGAGTGAATTATTTGTATTATAGCGTTTTTGATCCCCTTATAAGAGCTGAAAATAATATAAGATTAGTATTAAAGTATTTAATATAGAATTTTACTGTATGTATATATGATCAACGTTATATAGGCGCATTGAGAGTAAATAGTGTTGAAGTTTTATAGGCGCGTTTCATCTCTTAAGCCATGCAGGCTTATTGTAATTTATATTTTATGAAAAATAAGGCAAGAAGATCAATGTGCTATTTACTATAGAGTTTTAATATGAATTTAAAGAATCTTTTGTACATGTAATGTGGGTTCATTATATAGAATAATTGAATATAACTGAGTTTTCTTTATATAAAGAGTGAATGAAGTATTTTTAGAAATATTCTCTTTGTATGAATAATACAGCATTTTGATCTTCTATAATTTTATATTATTATTCGATTATATAATAGCAAAAAACTAACTCGAGAGAGTATATAAGTAGTAATGTAATGTGATTATATATTGATTATATATTTAAAATAAATTTTTGTAGCGGGACGTAACACTAGATGCTGACGATGGACATAGTTACTGGAAGTCAATACCAACTACTACCTGCAACTTTCATCAGTATGACGTACTGTATGAAGGACCTGCAAATAAAATCACTGAAGATGTTTCCGAAGCAGATTCCCCAGTCATCTATAGCTTGGTGGACTCAAGATATTACTTTCGCCCTCATGAAAACGACAGAGTTACCTCTGTGTGGATACACTCTTCTTCGAACGGAACATCCGAAACTATTCATCTTAGAAGCAAGACCTGGAAATACATTCACCAGCCGAGGAACCATTCCTGTTAATAACCTCGACATATTTACATATATGAATTCGAAATTTGTGTATATTGAAAAACATGTCAAACAACAAATGACTTCTCTATACAATAATGTTATATCGCAAAAATGTGAACTGGAAAGACAAGTGATAATGAATGCATTATCTTTTGCAACCCTGCAACCTGACGAATTTGCATATAGACTCATGAAAGGACCAGGATACATGGCCGTCACCACTGGAGAGGCCGTACAAATAATAAAATGTATACCTGTGGAAGTAAAAGTGAGAAGAACGGAAAAATGTTACACAGAACTCCCGATTACCGTACGTAATGAATCTTTCTTTCTCACACCAAAATCCAGAATCATTACCAAAATTGGAATCGAACGTGAATGTAGTATTGAACTACCCACGTTATACAGAATCGAAGATACATGGGTACAAATAACACCCGAAATACAAATCAGGCAATTAGCATCTGATCAGCTAAAACCAATGGCAGCATTGTCATGGAGATATTTAACTCCAGGACCACTCGCTGTAAGCGGCATATACTCTGATGCCGATTTGGAAAAATTACGGAACCACATTATGTTTCCCGCAGAAAGACCAGCTTTACTCAACGCCGTAGCAAGAGGACTGACTGGACATTCCATGAATACTGAAGGTATATCAGTATATAACCTTCTCGATGAAAACTCTCTAAATAAAATTGTAGAGAGTACCGCCACAAGAATCTGGCAAGGATTCATTAATTTTGGCTCAGCCACTGCCGGAATCGTGGGAATATTCATGATCATCCGATTAATTAAATTAGCCATTGATACAATCATCCATGGCTATGCTCTGCACACCGTATATGGATGCAGTTTTCATCTACTTGGAGCAATATGGAGCTCACTTGCAAATCTACTACTACACCTGGCACGAGATTCTCGAAGACAGGAAAAGGAAAACAATTCCGAAAGACCACCTCTCAACAGGGAGCCAAACCGATCAGCAACCATTGAATCTGCACCGCCAGAAATGGACATCCTTCAACCTACTCCCGCACCTAGGATGACCAGACCTTACACAGAGAGAAACATCGAAAACGTAAATACGCCTGTTACTTATTCTCACCTAAGGGAACACATCAATAATCTAGAACAACACGTCTAACCTCTATAGACAAAATCCTCCGAAAACAATCGGATTTTGTTCTTTTAAGGGGGGAGGTGTTACGTCCCGCAACAAAAATATTATAAGCATAAATTTTTTCTTTACTTTCCTATTTCTTTCCTTATTTCAATAATCAAATACTATTCAACTCATATTTTATTCAATATATACATATTAAACCATGATTAATTCTTTCGTTATTATATATATTCAACAAATAAAATCGTATACTAGTAGAACTAACCGCATAGCCAGACACATAATAGAAGTAGATTATATATAGATACACAAACTAAGGGAACAACAAAATGAACCTGACCATTGTTGTCAAAATTTATAAATATCAAGGAAATACGTAATGGAATTAAAAATCGATGCATACCAATATATTGATTTATTTATTTAGAATAATTATAAAATAACTCCCGATGACAGTAAATCATTTTGTTGAGCCAAATAAATAAAAGAAAAATACTTATGCTTACTTATATATTATCGCTTTCTATAGAAGTACTATAGTATAGACTGACGTATATATAGTCTCCTTCCAACGTACATGCAAAGCTCCATCTGAAAAGAATGAATTATTCAATCTGTATATACTGACAAGGTAATTATAATTTTAATAACTCTGTAAAAGCATCGTTTAAGCCGATTAAAGAACAATGTATTCGATGCACAATGTATAATAGACGGCTTCGTCGTTCCCCACTCTGTACTGCGCGCCTACTACGTCACAACGCGCTTGAGGAAGAGAGACAGCAATAACGGTCGAGCCGCCTACGCCGCCTTCTCCTACCATCGCCAACGCCTGGAAAGGAGTAGGGATCCGAGAGTACCTTAGGAGCGAGAGCCTCAGTCTCCGCGCAGTTGATCGAAAAATCTGAAAGGAGAAACACCTAGAAGACTTACCAGCAGTACCGCTATAATAAAACTTTGTCACGTTGAGACTTACGACACCGAGAGTGTATAACCAACCAGTCTATTAATAAAGTATTATTAAATAATACTCCGGGTCTTCTGCCGATTCTCTCATCAACCCTGACACCTCCCTAGGAGACTTGCTGAGTGCCTTCGATCTTGGGAAGGAACATCGTCATTACGAGTTGAAGAATCCATCCTCTGGTAAGTACCATTACAAATCATAAATTAATTAACTAACTATATTTCAACTACGCATGTCAATTCAACTTATATACTTACTACTTTACTATTTTTCCTTGAACCTTGACTTTCCATACAGACATCTAGTTTCCTTTCAAGTTGAATATTATTTTAATTTCAACCGGTCCTCAGTATTCAATACTTAGAGCGTAGCGCCGTTCTGGTCAGTCACTTGATGTGCATTGGGTAGCATACTACTCCTCTGCCGCTTTCATAAAGGGATTCTCTTGAAGAATTTCTTTATGGATTCTGAGCCGCTGTGACGGGACGTCTTGCACATCGATACTTGACCTCGAATGAAAGACTGGCTCTTAGAGGATCTGTCGAAACGATAGATTTTATGCACTGACTTATAACTTTGAAAATACGAATAATTTATACTCACATAATATAAGTCAGCCGCTTTGATTTATGTCATTAATTGACATTGTCTGTATTCCCATATCCTTTCCCTTTGATAACCTTAGATTCAACCTAGAATTTTAAAATACGAATTAATAAATTAAAGTCGCTGTTACTACATAGTGAACCATAGTAATATTATATCATGCTGCTCTGATCCAAGCATGAATATTTAAACTATCAACCACTTCCTCTCTACGCATTCTCTATTAAAAAATATTTTAACAAGGTAACATACTAACACGTTTGTTTCAATTATCCCTTTGACAGGACCCCTCATCTCGAATATACATATACAAATATATACGATCTTATATAAAAGAATAAACTAATCATCGTAAGTAAATTCTTTCCTTTCATAAATTATAACTTCAAATAAAGTGGTTATTAACAATCAATGAAATTAATTATAGATGGTTAATGCTAGACGAGTAGATCGAATCTTGAATCGTGAATTCTCCATCAGAGAAGGTCGCGTTAGACGACGAGCAATTATAAGGAACAGAATAACGGGAACTCCTGTCGCTCGACGATTATTCATTGATCGTGACGAAATCCCGGTTAACATTTTAACATCTTACAATAATCAGGAAGAAATTCCTTTTGATCTCTCGTTCGCCCCTCTAACCATCGAACCGAGCCCTGAGCCTGCCCAAGAAGAAGCTCAAGAAAATAACCCCGAAGGAGTTATTATAGAAGAAGAGGAGGACACTGAATCCTTAGACGGACATTCAAGTGACATTTCCTTGGAGGAAGCAGATTGCAGGATACGGTTAGCATTGCTCCGAGGCTGGGAACGAAATGCTGAAATAAGGCCCTTGATTGACATCGGCGTCCAAGTGCCATCCCCGTATTCTCCCCCGGTGTCGCCCTTGCCATACTCTCCCCCGAGCTCCCCCCTATGGTCTAACTACTCGCCCCCCAGTTACTCCCCTGTACCCCTGGAGGACCTTGAGGACTGCTGGGACGAATTCGAAAGAGATACACTAAATCGAACACCAGAGCCCCTCTTTTCTGATCCCGAGGAAGACGACGGAGATTTTAACAATAGAATCAATGCTCTCCTGGATCATATCTGAAGCGATTGTAAAATAATATAATGATTCCAATAAACCACATTTAGACGTCATTCTCTCTCTATATAATAAAGGAATCAGTATACACATGTATTAACCTGTAATATATACATTCATATACAAATATAAAGAAATATACATATATATATATCACATTGTATCGCTATCATGAATTGGAAGAAATAAAAGAAATCTGGTCAGGACTGAATAACCTAGAGTATTTTACTGTCGATATAAGACTCTCCTACCCAGAAGGTTACCTTAGACTCTATCTCTCGGCGTCCCAGGGTAAAGCCGGCTTAGCAGGTTGCCCTAGAAAATAAATTGAGAGATAAACCTCTGATCAAGAGAAGTAAAAATTTAGTTAGTCTAAATTAACACTCGAGACGTAACACTTGAAAAAAAGCGTTTATTTCACGTTATTGCGTCGTATAGGTGTACGTTATTCGGATTAAAAGCACTCATTTCTAGGTAATTCAGTAGTTCGCATCATCGCATGCTATCTTGAAAAAAAGCGTTTATTTCACGTTATTGCGTCGTATATGCGTGCGTTATTCGGATTAAAAGCACTAATTTCTATGTAATTCAGTAGTTCGCATCATCGCATGCTATCTTGAAAAAAAGCGTTTATTTCACGTTATTGCGTCGTATATGCGTGCGTTATTCGGATTAAAAGCACTAATTTCTATGTAATTCAGTAGTTCGCATCATCGCATGCTATCTTGAAAAAAAGCGTTTATTTCACGTTATTGCGTCGTATAGGCGTGCTTTATTCGGGTTAAAAGCATTTACTTAAAGTTAGTTCAGTAATTCGCATCATCGCATGCTATCTTGAAAAAAAGCGTTTATTTCACGTTATTGCGTCGTATAGGCGTGCGTTATTCGGATTAGAAACATTCATTTCTATGTAATTCAGTAGTTCGCATCATAGCATGCTATCTTGAAAAAAATCGTTTATTTCACGATATTGCGTCGTATAGGCGTACGTTATTCGGATTAAAAGCACTCATTTCTAGGTAATTCAGTAGTTCGCATCATCGCTTGCTATCTTGAAAAAAAGCGTTTATTTCACGTTATTGCGTCGTATAGGCGTGCTTTATTCGGGTTAAAAGCATTTACTTAAAGTTAGTTCAGTGATTCGCATCATTGCATGATATCCCGGAAAAAAGATTTCAATTCTCGTTTGTATGTCGTATAGGTGTGCGTTCTTCGGATTAAAAGCATTCATTTCTGTGTAATTCAGTAGTTCGCATCATCGCATGCTATCTTGAAAAAAAGCGTTTATTTCACGTAATTGCGTCGTATAGGCGTGCGTTATTCGGATTAAAAGCACTCATTTCTATGTAATTCAGTAATTCGCATCATCGCATGCTATCTTGAAAAAAAGCGTTTATTTCACGTAATTGCGTCGTATACGCGTGCGTTATTCGGATTAAAAGCACTCATTTCTATGTAATTCAGTAATTCGCATCATCGCATGCTATCTTGAAAAAAAGCGTTTATTTCACGTTATTGCGTCGTATAGGCGTGCGTTATTCGGATTAGAAACATTCATTTGTATGTAATTCAGTAGTTCGCATCATCGCATGCTATTGTTACGTCTCGAACTCTAATTTAGGCTAACTAAATTTTATTTCATTCGATCAGAGGTTATCTCTCAATTTATTTTCTAGGGCAACCTGCTAAGCCGGCTATACCCCGGGACGCCGAGAGATAGAGTATTTTGCTTCTTTATGTGAGAGGATTGACGACTGGAAATAAACTCTAAGTAGATTGAACCTGACTCAATTTGTTCTTGGAAATATATAATATGTTTATATTTTTATTATTAACAATTTAATAAATACATTTGTGGTATATATTTGTGTGTATAGATTATTTTTTTTCATAGAATATATGTATATGGAAAACGTAGAAATTTATTGATACAGTTTAAAGATTTTACTCTTCGTCTTCGGCAATGGACCTATCGAGTGATTCGATTAAGGCACTTGCATATTCATCGGCGAGCCTGTCAGCTTCTTCTTCATCTGAGAATAAGGGCTCGACTTCTCGTTGTAAATTTGATCTTTCAAACTCTTCGATGTCTTCGAGAGTCAATGGGGAGTAACTCGGTGGCATGTAGCCTGGCCACAAGGGTGATAGTACGGGAGAAGATGGGGGAGAGTCTTGAGGAGTAGATGGCGGTGAAACTTGTATACTTATTTCTCTTGACGAATGAATTTCAGCATTCCTTTCCCATGCGCTGAATAAAATTTCTGAGTTTACTTCATCAAGGATGATTGTGCAGCATTCACTAAGATTATCGGAATCGATTTCCGCTATGTCGTTGTTAAGTTCGTTGCTGGGTTCCTCAAGCGGGTCGTGTTCGTGATTTTCTGGAATCTCCGACGGATCCAGAGAGAGAGGTGCGAATAATAGCTCGAATTCCGATTCCTCGTGGTTATTGATTGCGGTTTCAATTTCTATAGGGATGTCATCGACATCTACAAAAAGCTGGCGAGGAATGGTTACGCCGCTCCTTATAAATCGTTGGCGAATGTTACGTCTTACTTCTCCAGTTTTCGGTAACTATTCCCTCACTCTCTGATTCTAGGATCAGACCTGCTGGGCTTACCATACAGATGAGCGAAGTGCGTCTCCCAATTTATCTTTTGAGGCAACCTGCGCAATGCCGGCTATACCTCGGGATCGCCGGGAGCTCTGGACCTAACTGCTTTGATTGGATCGCTGGATTTATCTGCTTTCCGAAGGATTATGCTTGTGGATCGTGCGTGTTAAGAAATAAAAGTTCACTTTATTTTAGGAAAAGTACAAATTTATATAGATTTATTTAATATCCTTTAGTACATATTTATTCTTTGGTTTCTCTCCTTGGTCGTTGGTACATATAGCAGATCAGAGAAAGATGAAGCTGTTCAGTATATTAGAGAGAGAAGATCATATAAGGAGACATGTTAATTATATACCATCGCAAATAATTAAAATAGAGTTGCGCAGATGCAGCGGTAAAGTATCGCGCAGATACGGCAACAGTTCATGAAATACAAGAAATCAATTGATTTGAATAAAATGTTTCATATAATAAAATAAAATAATTCAAATTAAAATAATTCAAATTGCCAAATGTTCAATTTAATAAAAGATTTTAATTTAATAAATGAATTTAATTATATTATAATAAATTTTATGATGAGTCATACAATGATGAATCATACGAATATAAAATAAAATAAAAATGAGTCATACAATGATGAATCATACGATGATGAGTCATACAGCAGGTGTTCGTTAACAGAATATTTCAATAAATTATATGATGAGTCATACGACGATGAGTCATACTAATATAATTTTAAATAAAATAAATTAATTAATTTGTTAAAATGAAATAAAATAATAGAGTCAATAAAAGTGAATTAAATCATTGGCAAATTGCTTCAATAAGAATATGCGATGTACTATTGAAAGTTGTTCACAAAATGGCGGACTGCCATGAAATATGGTAAAACAAAATGGCAGGTTCCCCAACTCCTTATATATTATACATGAAAAATATATGTAGATTCGTAGAAATTTCTGGACTTTCGGTAGATAGGGAAATAGATTGCTTTTTATTTCGTTTATTATAAAGCTGAAGGAATACAGAGGTACTGGAAAGTGGAAGGATAGATACCGTATCGGCTTGCTTAGCCTTCAATCAAATAGTTAAAATGATTCCTTTAATAATATTCGTTTGAATCTCGCGCCGAGAATCTAGTGATAAAAAGAGACAGACATACTACCATTATATGTGATTTTCATGAATGTACTTAAGAAGGTCTGTTCGGAAATTGAAAGCGATTATAAATTCGTCTTTATAATGAAGCTTTTTAATGAGTCTTCAATAATTCAACCGAATAATTTGATTGGTTGTTGATGAAAGATAATAGTTTACTAGAATAGTTTAATAGAATAGTTTAATAGAATACCACGAGAGCGAATGAGAATAGAAGTAAGTAATAAGTAAAAGTAATATGTACTTACCAATGAGTACTGCAGAGTAAAGTTGAAGATCTCCAGGGAGGACAGTCTACCTCGGTGACGTCGCTGTAGGAGAGTTGAAGGAGCCAATGACAAGTGACACTCGAAGATTTTAAAATAACTTTATTTGCTTTGCTTCCGAAAGTGGAAAGTCAAAGATTCGACTGCTCTTATAATTTTTGGCTCTGTAGAGTCTCGTGATATCTCGAAGATGTGACGTGGATTTTTGGGATCAAAAGAGCAAAGCGTCTGATGCTCTAGATATGTCGCTGGTGTAGTACAGATTTTATAATTCGAAAGAGCTAAGTGTCAAATGCGAATTTAATAATATGAAAGAGCAGTGTGTCAAATGCGAATTTAATAATATGAAAGAGCAGTGTGTCAAATGCGAAGAGAGTCGCTCTGCATGGGTTTTTATAACGGGATTCCTACTTTTTGGGCAATTGTCGCAGAGTGGGAGCAGGTTCCTTTTCGCAGGGCGGAGTCTCTGATGATTGGTTCCCCTCTTAAAATTGGATGCGTGCGCAGCTTTTCATCGGTAGAAGGGTGATGCGTGCGCAATTTTGCGTAGGCGTTTGAATGATGATTGCGTCCCCGTTTTTGGGTCTTGAGGTGGTGGGGGAAGTAGAGTAGCCAATCAGGAAGTAGCAAAAATTTTGATGCAACCGGATGCGGTGAGTCATCGATGAGTCACTTTTGGCAACAATTCTTCTGATACTTGATATTTTTCTTGAAGGTTATCAGTGACATTCGATATTTTTTCGTATAATTTATGTGACAGGTGTCCTTCGATTACAATAGATTTGCGTCGCCAAATTATCGCATCGGCTTATCTTTAAATTATTATAAATTATTTAACTGATGAGCTCATGGTCGAATCTTTGTTATAAACAATATGAATATGCGTATTTAGTAACGCATATATAGTATATGTAGACGGCTAAATAAAAGTATCTATAGTATGTGTACGTATAAGAAATATGTTTTACCAACAAGACTTCAAAATTTGTAAGAATAATGGAATTTAACATTTGGACCTCCCTGTAGATTAGGGAGTCGAAAATATACGGAATTATGTAAAAACATGTGTAAATATTCGGCTGTGGTCCTCAAAATTTGGGTTTAAAGATTTATAATGTATCAGGATAGTATATTCTCATAGGAGGTATACGTCGGTAAGTCGGTAAGTTAGTATGTCGGTAACTTCTGAATTTAAACAAAATTAAAGTATTAGGATAGCATGTATATGAAAGAGGCATGCTCCTAGTGAAAGAATATATATAAATATATATATGTTTGTTGGTTAATATCTTTAAAATTAAAGTTTTAAAATTTTAAAGTATCAGGGTAGCATATTCATAAAAGAGGTATGCTCCTGGTAGAACGTCGGTAACTGGTAGGTCGGTAAGTCGTTGGGTTGGTAAGTTACCATAAGTCGGTAAGGTAGTAAGGTGTCGGTAACAATAAGTCGGTATGTTACCATAGGTAGGTAAGGTAGAAAAGTGTCGGTAACAAAAAAGTCGGTAACAAAAAGTTAATAGGTAGGTAAAGTAGAAATCTGTTTTATCATCAGTCGGTAAGGTAGGAATTTCCTATATTATCATTTATCCTTGGTCGGTAAAGTAGGAATTGACTTTACCATCCCATGTAGAAAGGGTTGAAGTCTTGCAGGCTCTTTAAAAGTATAAGAGGTTACTATTCTGTAGGCGCTGCTTATACTGTATTAAAGGTATAAGTTTTTAGGCGTTTGTATATACGATATAGAGTCTGTAGGCGCTTTAAGAGTATAAACGGCTGCGGTTTTGCAGGCGCTTAATAGAAGGAAGATCAATAAGGCTATTTAATATGAATTATAATGCTTTTCTAGGCGAAAGAATATTGTAATAGCAGTAATTAGAGTGAATTATTTGTATTATAGCGTTTTTGATCCCCTTATAAGAGCTGAAAATAATATAAGATTAGTATTAAAGTATTTAATATAGAATTTTACTGTATGTATATATGATCAACGTTATATAGGCGCATTGAGAGTAAATAGTGTTGAAGTTTTATAGGCGCGTTTCATCTCTTAAGCCATGCAGGCTTATTGTAATTTATATTTTATGAAAAATAAGGCAAGAAGATCAATGTGCTATTTACTATAGAGTTTTAATATGAATTTAAAGAATCTTTTGCACATGTAATGTGGGTTCATTATATAGAATAATTAAATATAACTGAGTTTTCTTTATATAAAGAGTGAATGAAGTATTTTTAGAAATATTCTCTTTGTATGAATAATACAGCATTTTGATCTTCTATAATTTTATATTATTATTCGATTATATAATAGCAAAAAAACTAACTCGAGAGAGTATATAAGTAGTAATGTAATGTGATTATATATTGATTATATATTTAAAATAAATTTTTGTAGCGGGACGTAACAGCGAATCTGTTCACGCCTACGGACGCGTCCTTCGCGAACCGAGATTCTATTGGTTATCTGATCAACTCTACGTGAATTTACCATCTACAAAGGTGGTTCATTTTAGTATGGAAATGTGCGTGTTAACGGTAGTTTGTTAAGTATGTTACGTTTTGAGATTTTGTTGTTACGTCTCGATCGTAACTTCTCACGTATTTATTTGTTACGCAATTGTAACTTCTCTCTATTTCTTTTTCAGGGCAACCTGCCAAGCCGGCTATACCCTAGGACGCCGAGAGACTAAGAATCTTTTGCGCTTCTTTCAGGAGAGGGATTGACGATGGGAAATAGATTAGGTGCGTTGAACCTGACCCAATTTATCCTTTTTGATCTGTTTTCTTTTATTAGTTTACTTCCTTAGAGCTTTACAAATCCTTTATTATTGTTATTATTGTTATTATTTGACAGTTGTAGATAGTGTATATCGTTATATGTATAGATGTGTGTATGTAGTTAATGTTCTTCTCTATAGCATTTCTAAGGCGATATCTAGATATGGTTATTATTCGCGGTTGTTGAAGAAATTATCTCGCTGCAAGTATTCGTAGATCTCGATAAAATCTTCGTCTGTTAGTCCTGCGAGGGGTTGGATACTGCTTGGTAAGACTAGGTCCTCTGGTTCCGGGTAGAAATTTGGTTCAGGGGGATCCAGAACTTGACCTGGGTTGGATGGACCAGCCTCAGTTTCTGTGCTTTGTTCTATGGGTCTTCGTTCTTCCGGTATGGAAGGAAGATCTTCCGGTGTCCTGACCGGCGAGTAGCTGGGATTAGATGAATCCTGGATGGGGGAGTAATTGGGCGATGGCGGCCTGGCTCTGGGCTGTTGTTCCTCTTGAAGAACCGCTGGAGGGTTTCGGGGAGGACGATAAGGGTATGCGCGGGAGGGCGCGAAACTACGCACTGGAGAGTACCTTGTTACTCTGCTTGTTAAGTCGTTCTCGTCGGCAAACAACTGACGAGCTGTAGGGAGCCTAAGTACCGATCGGGAGGCACGCCTGCGGCGTATACCCGCGGCACGGAGGGGAATTTCGCGTCCAACGGAAGAAGTTCGGCGGGGGTTAACCATCTACCGAGGGAATACGACTATTTAGTATGTTTGATGCGATTGATTTAACACAAAAGGGGTTTACTTACGATGATGCGTAGAAAGGTACCTGTTAAGATGAATGGTTTTATAAGGTAAATGTAGTCACAGCAAGGTGGTTCATAGAGTTAAGACGAATAATACGGCTTAACGGATTATTATGAGATAAACGAATGTAGATTATGATAGTATATCTCACTCGTTCTCATATCATGGTTGAAACGTTCGGCAATATACAGTTCATTGGGGTACAGCAATTAATGATTTATTTAATATATTTTGAATTTTTCAGGGGCATGCGGTTGCACCGCGAGGTCCGGAGATTCAGGGGGTACAGACAAGGATACGGGTAAGAGCGGCTGGCTTACTTCAGATAAGTATAAAATTCATAAAATGTTTTGATAGTTAACTTGTAAGCCAGTGCATAAATTCTATTATTTCGACAGATCCTCTAGGAGCGAGTCTTAGATTCTGAGTCTAGTATCGAGGTGCAAGACGTCACGTCACAGCGGCACAGGATCCACGGAGAAATTCTTGCAAAGAAGCTCTCCGTGAAAGCGGCAGAGGAGTAGAATTTGCTACTCAATGCACATCGAGTGACTAACTCGAACGACGCTACACTCTAGGATACGCTTCGAGCGTTCTCAGAGGATCGGTTGAAATTTAAATTATTCAACTCGAAAGAAAAATTTGAAGTCTGTATACGGACAGGTAGGATTCGGGGAAAATTGTCGTACAACGGATGATAATTTATCTAGCATATACTGAATTTCCAGGAGCATGCGGCTGCACCGAGAGGTCTGGAGATTCAAGGATACAGACGAGGATACGGGTGGAAGCGGCTGGCTTACTTCAGATAAGTATAAAATTCATAAAATGTTTTGATAGTTAACTTGTAAGCCAGTGCATAAATTCTATTATTTCGACAGATCCTCTAGGAGCGAGTCTTAGATTCTGAGTCTAGTATCGATGTGCAAGACGTCACGTCACAGCGGCACAGGATCCACGGAGAAATTCTTGCAAAGAAGCTCTCCGTGAAAGCGGCAGAGGAGTAGAATTTGCTACTCAATGCACATCGAGTGACTAACTCGAACGACGCTACACTCTAGGATACGCTTCGAGCGTTCTCAGAGGATCGGTTGAAATTTAAATAATTCAACTCGAAAGAAAAATTTAAAGTCTGTATACGGGCAAGTAAGATTCTGGGAAAATCGTCAATAGGCCTAGAATAAATCGAACTAATATACAAAGTTATTATCAAGGTTGATTAAGAATGATTATTATTTTATTATTTCCTTACCGGATGACGGGGTCAATGGATGAATGCAGGCACCGCTGCTCCTTCCCTGGGTTGCTCGACCTCGGTGAGAACCTGAAGAAGTGGCAAGGCAGCGCAGAGAATGGCCAAAGAGTCAGAGGTTGCTGGATGGTAGCACTTTATTAAAGTGTTAATGTTGATACAGCTCTCTTAATAGAGATTGAGACTAAGTCCCGAAAGAAAAAAAAAATCAGAATCGCGACTAAGTTATTTTCGAATAAGTTAAGGTGTCCGGTAGGCTTCTAGGTTTGTCCTCTTCGAGAGCTAGAGATCTGATGGGCGTAGAGAGAGCTGAGACACAGGCGAGTTAATGGCGCAGAGAGACACTTTGTCTAAAAGGCCCGGAGAGAGCAGCTGGGGTGCCTTAAATACCTTCCTCTGGTTCGACGTTTAATGGTAGGGAGAGGAGGTGGGCCTCTTCGGTGATTGGTGGGTCGGCTGCTGGAGCTATCCCTTCCTGCTATGAGTTTGCGATGTGGTGGGTGAGAGTTTTGTGGTAGGGATTGCAAGTCTTGAGTCTTAGATTTATTAAATAATTTTAGAATAATTTTTAATAATGATTTTTAACAATCAGAATTTTTTATAATATCGTATTTATGTTATTAGAAAATTTGAGTTCGATTTATAACAATTGTTTAAATTTTAAGTGATATTTTGGTAAATTCTGATGTATTAAACCATTATTATTACAATGATTTTTACAATGGTGCGTATATAGTTAAAATTAATAATTAGTGATTAATTAATATTTAGTAAATTAATAATTAGTAATAATTAGTAAAGAAAAATTTAGCATTTGGATTGCAGATTCTAACGCAACGGATGCGAAGATGGCTTATCTCTTTTTCTAAAAATAGATATGCTGGATGTCCTTCGAAGAATGCTCACTGCATTCTTTCTCTTTATAAGACACATTAGTAACAGTAATATTTTTTTAAATGAATTACCTTTTAAAATTCGTTTACGTGGTTTAAATTGGCATATTACACGTATTATTTCCAGGTTTAATAATTATCTTAAGACTAATTATTAAGATTTATCATTTACAAGATATATTTTTATTTATTTAATAAAGGCTTTAACAATTAGAATTTTTGTGGTTTTATATGTATATATTTTAAAATTTTCAAAGTCGACTTTTAATGATTACTCAAGTCTATGAATAATATTTTAATAAATTCTAATGCGTTAAGCCATTATTATTACAATAAATTTTACAATAAGAATATATGGAAATTAATTATCGCTTCGCTTAATAGTTATTATGTCGCTAAAAGAAATTTTATTCTTACAGTTCTCGGAACAACGTATGAAAAAGCGGCTCGTTTTACTTCTAAGAATGATCACGACGGATGTGCTCGAAGAATTCATTGCACGCTCTACCGTGATCTTTTATTCAAGAGGTCTTTTGATTCTGACAATATTTTATTCTTTGAAGATTTTCATTTGGGCGACTTTTATATTAGCACATATATATATATATATATATATGTATAGATATGTATTCGCATATTGCTTATGAAAATTGATTTCAGCAAGTTTTTACTGAATCGTATTTAATAATCATCGTATAAGATTAATAATTATTGTATAAAATCTTGGGGTTATTAATATTAATTATTGTTAATATTCGTAATATATATATATATATATGTTTGTGTGCTGATTAATTTTGTCGCGGTAGCAGTCTATTATATCTCCTCCTTTGTTTTATTGTTAAATTTGTTACAAATGTATATGCATATAGCATGCATATACATATAGGGATATTGGTTGGACAAGTTAATATATATATGTATCAATTTCTATCGCGGACGCGTTATTTATTGTATTTATACCGTTTATTTTATTGATTTGGTTATAAATATATATGCGTATATGTAATTTATCAATTTGTATGTTACATATAGTATGCGTATATATAGGGATAATTTTGGACAAGTTAAGATATAATTTTTAAATTTCCATCGCAACGCTATTTATTGTATTTATACCTTTATTTATTGAGTTTGGGGTTTTAAAATATATGTGCATATATGTAAT
>NW_020229715.1:2500-25100 GCF_003227725.1 Camponotus floridanus | reverse complement strand
CCATTTAAAAAGTCGGAGCTGACCTTCGCGTGTCTTTCAGGTGGCTCTTCAAGATCAAACTAATAACACCATCTTATGTCCCCCTTGAAACCATACAACTTTTGTCTAAAACTTTTTTCAAAATAATCGACTCCAATCGAGATATTATCTTGTCTCAAGATAAATGCCCCACCCTGTATATATATATATATATATTTTTTTTTTCCAATTCGTTTTTAGTACTTTAGAAAAAAGGTATTATGTTCGCGAGTGAGCGCGGATTGCTGCGGCAGCGCGAGAATTTGACGACGCGGCAGATGGATGACCGCGAACAGATAATTGCACATAAAAAACTTGCCACGACACGTAATTCTCTTTTTTTTGGTTTTGCGTTTTATTTAATACACCACAATCAACAAATTACAATAAACTGAACATAAAATTTCAGATCCAGAAAACGTACGGAGAAGTCCGAGAAACAAAGCGGTCGACGTATTTTTGCGGTTAAACTGAGCGGTTATTCTAAGCGGTTTTTTCAAAGCGTACTGCGAGCAGCGTTAAGTGCGAGACTTGCTTGGTCCACGCGCGGCGCCCGTTATAAGGCGCTCGGAATTTTGGGCCCGCGTCGGCGTGGACCAATCAATTTAAGATTTTAGCGGTGACACGATTGCGACGTGTGTCATTGGCTGATGATGACGTCTCATGTCGTAAACAATTCATTTTTCATGCGCGCAATCTTTTAAGATCAGCTGATTGGTGATCAGCTGATCGTGACGCATGGGCGCGCATGCCCATGAGCGGCGCAAATCTTAACGGCGGTTGACAATGTTATTGTCCGCGCAATAACGAGCGTCTTTTTTCCGACGGAAAAAAAATGAGATAGGTCGAGTGTTCGAGTTTTTTCTCGATAAACAAAGATTTCGAGAACTTTCTCGACGCTCGTTAATTTTAAATATAATAAATATTCGAGTATTTATTAGCGAGAATATGCGAGTTCCGCTATGTGATTTCTGAACTCGAAATGATTGATTTTAATTTCGAACATCCCGCCCGCCTCGTCAGTACGTGACGAAATCTCCGAGTGTGTAAGAGCGCGGACAGGTGTCGTACGCTGTTCCAATTATGAGATGAGAAGTGATTGATGAATGGAATGTGAAAGTGACGTAGCGTACGATGTGTTGTTGCGGTCAGTCGGATCTTTCGCGAGAACGCATAATGCGTAATTGCGAAATGTGTGCGGCGGTGTATCATATGAACAATGAGCGAAGTGAATTAGTGAGCGGTCTCGCGAGTGTATGGTGGTGAGTGATCGCAAGTGAAGTGCAGTGGAGTAAAAATGCAGATTTGACGCGGTGATCGCAGAGACAAAAAATGAGAGAGACGTTTAAGTGCGCGGTACGGTCGTCGGACAATGCACGGCACCGGCCGTGATAAACATTTCCGCGGACGGACAAGTGAATTTTCGAGAGAGAAAAAAAAAATAAATAAAATAAAACAAAATAACACGGCGCTCCGTTTCGCTCACAAATCCGGGTGCGTTGCTGCTGCGGTGTCGGCTCCAGGCAGGAGGACTATCTTGGTGAGAGGCCGGACAAGCTCCGAGGATGCGGTGCGTATAGTGACCACGCGGGTCACGCCGTCGTCCCCAGGATGCAGCCGGGTGATCCGGGCGAGTGGCCATCGGGTCGGCGGTGTTGTGTCCGACCGTACGAGGCACAGAGTGCCGACGGCCGGACTGGCTGAGTCCTTCAGCCATTTCGGTCGAGATGCTAAGGAGTTGATATACTCCCGCGACCACCTCTCCCAAAAGTGGTCGCGCATCCGCTGGAGGAGCTTCCAGCGGGGCAGAAGACTGAGGCTGCCGTCCGCCAGCGAGGGCTCAGGCACTGCCAGCAGAGGGGCCCCGATCAGGAAATGCCCTGGTGTCAGTGCTGTCACGTCGTCGTGATCGTCCGAGAGCGCCTGGAGAGGACGCGAGTTGAGGCACGCCTCCACTTGAGCGAGGAGCGTCGACATCTCCTCGAAGGTGAGAGTCGTATCTCCGAGGACCCTTCGGAGATGGTGTTTCGTAGATTTCACCGCCGCCTCCCAAAGCCCGCCGAAGTGAGGTGCTGCCGGTGGATTGAACCTCCAGCGGATCCCGTCGGACGCTGCAACGTGGGCGATGCGACGGCCGTCGGATGATGATGCCTGGAACAGGCGTCGCAGCTCTCGGTCCGCTCCGACGAAGTTGGTGCCGCAGTCGGAGTAGACTTCCTTGCACAAGCCCCGACGGGAAGTGAAGCGCCGGAATGCCGCGAGGAACGCATCCGTGGAGTAGTCTGAAGCGGCTTCCAAGTGAACCGCCTTGGTGGTGAAGCAGATGAAGACGGCGATGAACGCTTTGTGCGCCTTGTGACCTCTTCCTTTTCCGGTCCGGATGAGAATCGGTCCAGCATAGTCAACCCCGGTTCGCAGGAATGGACGTGCCGGCGTGACTCGTGCTGTCGGGAGGCTGCTCATCATGGGCTGAGGTACTGCGGCCTTCCATCTCACACACGTGACGCATCGGTGGATGATTCCTTTAACGATGGAGCGTCCTCGGGGAATCCAGTACCGCAGGCGTAGCAGTCCCAGGGTGAGCTGAACCCCGCCGTGAAGCGTTCGTCTGTGGTGTGCCTTGACGAGGAGTTGCGTCATCCACGACTCTGGAGGTAAGATCATCGGATGGCGTTCGTCTCCTGAGAGCACAGCGTGCTTCAGTCGGCCCCCGACTCGAATGATCCCATGATCGTCGAGGAAGGGGGTTAATTTCGATAGTGGACCCCTGATTAACTCCTTATTTTGTTTCAGGGCTGCGATCTCCTTGGAGAAGTGGAGAGTTTGCACCATGCGGAGCCAGAGGAGCAAGGCTTCTTCCAGCTCGTCAGGCGTGAGATTGGGGTGAGCCTTCGGCCTTGAGGTGGCGCCTCGCCATCGGCAACACCAGGCGGTGACCCTCAGGAGGCGATGGAGCTCGGAGAACCGGAGAAGCATCTCTGGCTCGGCTTTCTCCGCGGTCGTCAAGTGGGAGGCGATTGCTCTCGTCTCCGGCACCTCGACTTCGTGTGCGGCGTGGTCGTGCTGTGGCCAGGACGCTGGATCCTTGTCGAGCCATGGAGGTCCCGTCCATCAGAGGGAGTGGTTGAGCAGGTCCCGGGGCTCAATCCCCCGAGAGGCGCAGTCGGCGGGATTGTCTCGCCCTGGGATGTGTCGCCATCGTGCCTCCGGAAGTTTCGTTTGGATGTGGGACACCCGGTTGGCTACGAAGGTCTTCCACCTCGAGGCGTGTCCTTGTATCCACTGAAGAGTGACCCGGGAGTCCGACCATAGAGTGACTGGAGCTGAAAGCAAGTCTAAGGCTTCGCGAAGATGAAATGTCAGGTTAGTGACTAAGACTGCAGCGCACAGTTCCAAGCGCGGCAGAGACACAGGCTTAATTGGTGCGACTTTGCTTTTTGCAGCGAGCAGCTTGATCGTGGTCGAGGGGGAGCTCACCACGCGGAGGTATACAACGGCGGCGTAACCTCGTTCCGACGCATCAGCGAACCCGTGGAGCTCAACGCGTTTAGGTTGGTCATCGGCCCTCAGCCATCGGTGCAACCGGAGCTGTTCCAGCAGCGGAAGATCCTCAAGCAGACGTCTCCACAACGTCTCGTCTGATTGAGGCAGTGGGGCATCCCAGTCCAGCTGTTTCATCCAGGCTGACTGGATGAGGATTTTGGCCCGAGCGGTGACTAGAGCTAACCAGCCCAACGGATCGAATATCCGAGCCGTCTCCGACAACGCCTGTCTCTTAGTCAGCGGGGCGGTCGTGCGAGGCTGGAGGCGGAATGTGAAGGAGTCGCTGCGGAGGTGCCACCGTAACCCAAGCGTCGGGTGCGCTTCGTCCTCCCAGTCGTGGTGTGGCTGCTGGAGCTGATGCTCCCGTGGTATCTCCTCGAGGATCCTCTGGTGGTTTGAGGCCCACTTCCTCAAGGGAAACGCGCCCGCCGTGCAGAGTCGGCGCAACTGCCTTTGCTTCTCGACCGCCTCGGACAGGGTGCTGGCGCCTGTGACGATGTCGTCGACATAGCAGTCGCGCCTCAACGCAACTGCTCCCGCTGGATTTGCCGGCTCCTCATCGTCGGCTAATTGGCGGAGAGTCCTGATCGCCAGGAACGGTGCACAGGCCAGTCCGTACATCACCGTGTTGAGGCGATATTCCTGGACGTCGTCGGTGCGGTTTTGCCTCCAAAGGATCCGCTGCAGGTCTCGATCGTCGGGATGCACCAGAATCTGCCGGTACATCTTCTCGATGTCGGCGATGAAGGCGAAGCGGTGCCAGCGCCAACGCAGGAGGACGTCGGCGAGAGTTGGCAGAAGATTGGCTCCGACCAGCAATGCGTTGTTGAGTGAGTCTCCGGCAGGCGTACACTGAGATCCGTTGAAGACCACTCTCAACTTGGTGGTCGTGCTGGAAGTCCGGAGCACTCCGTGGTGTGGTAAGTAACACGCGGATTTCTTGATGAGCGGTGTTCTGACCAGGGTCATATGTTGCAGGTCCGAGTACTCCTCCATGAAGCTGCCATAGAGCTTGTTGAAGCCGGCGTCTCTGGAGCGGCGTCGCTCCATTGCCGCGAGAAGTCGCTCGGCGGACTTCCGCGTGTGTTCGAGAGGTGGAAGAGGGCCAGCCAGCGGAAGACGGACCAAGTACCTTCCGTCGGCGAGGCGCTCATGCGTGCGGGCGAAGATCTCTTCGCATTGCTCTTCCTCTGGCGTGAGCACGACGGAGGCAGGCTGCTCCTGTTCCTGCTCCCAGAACCTCTGCACTAGGGCGTTCAAGTCGTGGTCTACGGTGCACTGGAGAGAGCTGAGGGAGCCGTTGGCCGTCACGACTCCGCAGCCTCCCGATAAGATCCACCCGAACGTAGTCCTCTGCGCGATGGGTTGGTCCTTGCGACCCTTTCGGAGACCTCCGAGGAGGATCCCGGAGAAGGCATCAGCGCCGAGGAGAAGGTGGATGGGATCTCGCTGGAGATAATGAGGATCCGTCAAAGTGAGGCCGTGGATGTGCGGCCACGTGGTGGAGCCCTTGATTGCTGGCCCCTGGTAGGACGACAGCCGTGGGAGGACGTAGGCCGCTACGGTGAGAGGGGCTCCGGTCACTCTTGACTTGAGAGCGAGCGTCACCCTTCCTCGTGTGGATCCTGAACATGCTCCTCCGATTCCAACTATGGAGATCGAGGAGCGGGTGCGCGTCAGACGGAGGCGCTGCGCCAAGTCCTCTGAGACGAGGGACACTTCGGACCCCTGGTCGAGCAGGGCTCGCACATCCTGAGGTCGTCCCAGACGGTCGGTCAGAGTGACGCGCGCTGTGGCGAGAAGAGTCGCTCGTTTGTCGAGTGAAGTGCGTGTCGTGGAGAAAGTGCTCGCTTCTTGTGGTGTTGGTGCGGCGTACGCGTCGTGCAACAGCGTGTGGTGCCGCAACTTGCACGTGAAGCACGTTTTGATTGACTGACACCGTGCCATCATGTGGTTCCCGAGACAATTGAAGCAGAGTCCGCTGACCTCAACGAAGGACTTTCTTTCGCTCGCGGACTTGGATTTGAACTCGGGGCATTGCATGAGCGTGTGCTTGCCCTTGCAGGCGGCGCATTTGGACGCGTCGGGCACGTTTTTCGCGAAGTGAGTCTTCGCGGTCCGAGAGGCTTCCCCGGCACTCTTCACGGCGATCTTGGGCTTGGCGGCGTTCAAGGTAAGAATTCTTTTACTTATGAAGTCAGTGAGTGCCTCGTGACTCGGTGGGTCGGGAGAATCGCTGGTGGAGGACTCCCACTCGAGGCGCGTTCGCGAATCGAACAGTTCGATTACCAAGTGATTGAGGAGATCCATTCCATGGGAGTTGATGGGTCTACCGATGCTCTCCTGCGCGTTGACGGTGGCCGTGACGGCGTGATGGACCCGGCTTAGCTCTTCGGCGGACTCGGATTTCATTTTCCCGACGGCGGTAAAGGTAGCGAAATTTGAGCGCATGAGTTCCTTTTTATTCTCGAAATGTTTCGCCAAGATCGCCCACGCGCGGTCGTAATTCTCGCTTGTGACCGTTAGTGACCGAATTAATTTCTCCGCAGATCCCTTCACGCAGGAACGAAGGTAATGGAACCGCTCAATGTTCGAGACCGATGGATTTTCTCCCACGAGGGATAAAAAGAGGTCCCGGAAGGAAGGCCAGTCTTCATAGGCGCCTGAGAACGGCGGCAATTTTATGCGCGGCAACGCGGTTTTAGGAGAAGAGTCCGACTTCGATTCCATCCTTGGTGCGACAGCTGACTCGGCCCGTAACCTGTCAGCGTAGTCGCTCAACGTGCTCCGCTGTGAAACGTACGTACATTCCGCGGTATCTATGAAGTCACTTTTGGCGTACTCACTCTCCATGTATCTGTCTTTCAGCGCCGCTCGTATGAGCTCGTGTTGAGCCTCGAATTTTGCCCAGAGGTTGTCGAGGATGGTGAGACGAGCGTGGACGGCACCGGCGGTGATGTTGGTGACGCCCATCTTCCGGAGGTTATCCACGGAGCGAGACATTCGTCCGTGGATGTCGTTCTGGGCCTCTAATAAGGCCTTCAGGTCGGCACTCATTGTTCACTTATTTGCTTGTCTGTTTCAGCACTGCACAGCACTGGAAACGTCACCCACGAAACTGCGGATGCGGGTATAAATCCGGCTCGAAGGACCAGAATGTTCGCGAGTGAGCGCGGATTGCTGCGGCAGCGCGAGAATTTGACGACGCGGCAGATGGATGACCGCGAACAGATAATTGCACATAAAAGGCTTGCCACGACACGTAATTCCCTTTTTTTGGTTTTTGCGTTTTATTTAGTACACCACAATCAACAAAATACAATAAACTGAACATAAAATTTCAGATCCAGAAAACGTACGGAGAAGTCCGAGAAACAAAGCGGTCGACGTATTTTTGCGGTTAAACTGAGCGGTTATTCTAAGCGGTTTTTTCAAAGCGTACTGCGAGCAGCGTTAAGTGCGAGACTTGCTTGGTCCACGCGCGGCGCCCGTTATAAGGCGCTCGGAATTTTGGGCCCGCGTCGGCGTGGACCAATTAATTTAAGATTTTAGCGGTGACACGATTGCGACGTGTGTCATTGGCCGATGATGACATCTCATGTCGTAAACAATTCATTTTTCATGCGCGCAATCTTTTAAGATCAGCTGATTGGTGATCAGCTGATCGTGACGCATGGGCGCGCATGCCCATGAGCGGCGCAAATCTTAACGGCGGTTGACAATGTTATTGTCCGCGCAATAACGAGCGTCTTTTTCCGACGGAAAAAAATGAGATAGGTCGAGTGTTCGAGTTTTTTCTCGATAAACAAAGATTTCGAGAACTTTCTCGACGCTCGTTAATTTTAAATATAATAAATATTCGAGTATTTATTAGCGAGAATATGCGAGTTCCGTTATGCGATTTCTGAACTCGAAATGATTGATTTTAATTTCGAACATATTATGATTCACGAAGTTAGCACATTTTTATAATTTTTATTTTTTATAATATAAAAAAACTATTTAATTTTTATCAGGAATTAATAAAATGTATAACTACGAAAAGTGCTATTAGAACTCTTAGTATATTTTTTATATTTGTAGAATGTCGTGCTAGCTTCACAGACATCAGTCTTTTTAACAAAAATATTGCTCAAACTGGTATACATATATATCGTCGGAACACAATCAAAACATTATCAAAACTGTCGAGAACTGTAGAAAAAAATCAGGCAAAACTCTGATTCTCGTACTTTATATAGGGTACTTTACTCTTGATTGCGCTGGCGCTCGAACTAAAAAATTGTTTAAAAATGTTTATTATGCAAAACTGTTGCTGTAACCGATATAAATTGTCGGAACTCTGTCAGAACTATCGAGAATTGTCGAAAAACACGGCCAGTACTGCGAATATAGGGTACTTTACTCTCGGCTGCGGTGCTGGCGCTCGAACTAAAAAATTGTTTAAAAATGTTTATTATGCAAAACTGTTGCTGTAACCGGTATAAATGGTCGGAACTCTGTCAGAACTATCGAAAACTGTCGAAAAACACGGCCAGTACAGCGAATATAGTATACTTTACTCTTGGCTGCGGTGCTGGCGCTCGAACTGAAAATTGTTTAAAAATGTTTATTATGCAAAACTGTTGCTGTAACCGATATAAATGGTCGGAACTCTGTCAGAACTATCGAGAACTGTCGAAAAACACGGCCAGTACTGCGAATATAGGGTACTTTACTCTTGGCTGCGGTGCTAACGCTCGAACTAAAAAATTGTTTAAAAATGTTTATTATGCAAAACTGTTGCTGTAACCGGTATAAATGGTCGGAACTCTGTCAGAACTATCGAAAACTGTCGAAAAACACGGCCAGTACTGCGAATATAGGGTACTTTACTCTTGGCTGTGGTGCTGGCGCTCGAACTAAAAAATTGTTTAAAAATGTTTATTATGCAAAACTGTTGCTGTAACTGGTATAAATGGTCGGAACTCTATCAAAACTATCGAGAACTGTCGAAAAACATGGTTGGTACTGCGTGTATAAGATACTTTACTCTTGCCTGTGGTGCTAGCGCTCGGAGTAAAAAATTGTTTAAAAATAGTTAGGGACTGGAACTTTTTTTAAAACTTATCAGGAACTATAGAACTCCTCGAGAACTATAAGATTCCGTCGTTAAAAAATTTTTTTTCCGATGTTGCGGTGCCACCGGAAGTTAGCACCTCATTTTTTCAATTTTTGTTTTTTTAGTTAAAATCGCCGAAACTATTGATAAAACCTATCGGGAACTATAGAACTACTGTGGGTGCAAATGGAACTTGCAAAAAAATGTGCAGTGCCAACATTTGTGCCAACTTCACACACACGCGTCGGCCCCAGCGTCGGCTCCAGCGCCGGCTCCAGAGTCGGCCCCCAGCGCCGGCTCCAGCGCAGCGCCAACTCCAGCGCCGGCCCCAGCGTCGGCTTTGATACCGGCTCTAGCCTCGATTTCGGAACCGGCATCAGCTATCATAACATTAAGTGTAAGTAAACTATTTTATATAAAAAATATTAAATTTTAATTAGAATTGTATTTTATATGTATTATTATTAGAGAACATGAAACAGTTCTTTTAAATAACATTTTTAGGTTAAGAGGAAATTATTATCTTTTTCCGATTAATTAATATAATTTATGTTATGTAATTATTTTAGCTGTTAATGTAAAAAAAGAAAACATTCTTGAAAATAATTTTTATAATTTTTTTTTATTATAGTTTTATTTATCACAAAAATTTTATTAACATTGTAAGATATTTTTAAATGTATAATTAAAATTATTAATTTCTAATTAATATAATTATTAAAATTTTATTAACATAATTTTTATATAAAATTTTACATAATTTAATATAATTAAATATTAACTTTCCTCTCTCAGCTAATGTGTTTTTTGTAATATTTTATACAAATTGTAGATATTTTTAAACTATTGATTTGCAAAATCATAAATAAAAGTTTCTTGCACGCAAACAATGCAAGAAACTTTATTGTACGCAAACAATGCAAGAAACTTTTATTTATGATTTTGCAAATCGATAGTTTAAAAATATGTACAATTTGTATAAAATATTACAAAAAACAGATTAGCTGAAAGAAGAAAGTTAATATTTAATTATATTAAATTCATGTCTAACATTTGTTATATATCTCTTACATTTATTAATTATTGTATTACACACACATTTGTATTTTATGTTTCAGAAAGAAGAGCTCGGAAAACTTATTAATTCCGCCGTAATTACGGCAATGAAAGGACGAGGAGGATGGCGCGGGATGCGAGGTAGAAAAGGAAGAGGAAGAGGAGGAAGAGGAAAACGACGGGGAAGAGGAAATCGAGGCGGAGGCATTAATATTAATTATTTCAATTAAAACCTAAAATTTTAAAACATGTATGTCATAAAAACTATATTAAGTAACTATTACACCTATCACAATAGTAACAATTACTATTATCTTATAATTACTATTATATACTACTATATATATATATATATATATATATATATATATATATATCTAAAATAAATGAACAATAAATTTCTAACAAATAAAATATTCACTCATCATCTACAACGAATAATAAATCAGTAAAGGAATTCAATAATAACTACAAACCGAAAGGTCATGACATAAATAATAATTTAAACTAATCTTACCTAAAAATCGAATAAGAATACCTCATATGATGTAGTCACGTGACCCCTCCTGGATACCTGAAAATTTAATATAAATAATATATGGTCACAAGAATAATAATTTATAGCAAAGAGACGTCAATATTTCATAAAATTGCAAAATAATTATAATACATATAACAGATGACATCTATATACTTAAGGCATATACACATGAGCCCAGTGAAAAGAAAGAAAAAGATAATTGATTAACATAAATGGGCTAAGATAATTAAAAAAATTAGATTAAAATAACTTAAAAATCAGAATAAAATCAATAAATGCCGTCAAAAAACCTCCCACGAACATTTACGATCACCCTCTTATACATGAATACATGTACTAAGCCTTTATAAAATAATAACATTTCATATTATAAAACTTCACATATAATAATCCTCCTTTTTCAAACACTCTAATGACGAAAATTCATAATACCAAACCCTACAAATACACTTAAGTCGAAACATTACTTACCAGCAAGTTTTCATATGACGAAATATATGGACACCCTATATTCGTGTTCCTATTCAACAGGTGCCCCCTGGCAATAGTATCACCTGAATTAATAAAATAATAATATTAAAGACGGGCACTTACAGCTACCACGAACATAAAATGCATATGTACAATTATAAAATACACGTTTTACACATGAGCACTCTTATATGTATATATATATATATATATATATATATATATATATATATATATGAGCCGTTTATTTTGAAAGTGGCCTAAGTCCATTTATACTTAAATTGAGATATTTAAGGGTTTGTGTTTCAATGCAATTAAAAATATACAGGATACTAATGAGTCATATTGCTTAAGTGTATCTAAAGGTGTTAAATTTATAGTTCCTATTAAAATAATGGCAATTATTAAGTGAATAATATGCGTTTTCTTACCAAGAATGGAGTTAGGCCATTTTCAAAATTAACAACCAGATTTGTTATAAAATTTGAAGGAGCCCAAGTCCATTCAACATAATTTAAGATGTTTCAAATTGAAAAAAACAATACTCAATTTATTTTACATATCTTTACAACACTTCAAAAACATAATTTATGCGATTCAAAACATTTTTTAACTACATAACGTACAAAATTACAAACATAAATTACAACGTACAAACATAAATTACAAAACAATTTACTACTCATCTACATTTTGTATGTGTGAAAGGGATTTGAAGAAATCATGATGTTCCGGTGGTATATATCGTAATAGGTCAATTATGTCCTTGAATTTTGCTGTTGTAATTTGTCTGATATTTTTATACAGTGGTGTCGATACAATATTTTCGAACTTTCTTGGTCTACCCCGACGTGGTAATAAATTCAGGACTTTAAAATTTTCATTCTCATTCATTGATGTCTTATAGAAAATTTTATACGGTTCATTTCTGACAAAACGCATCCAACATATTTTTAACCAGTTTATTGATTCTCCGTTAGAATTCTTTACCCTTTTAAAAATTGCGTCTTCTAATAATTTTGTTGATACAAAATCTTCTTGTCTCATTTCATTTACAATAAAGTTATTACCTTTCCGACACTTTTTGATAATATTGTAATAATCTTGGGGGACAAACAGTAAATTATTATTTTTTAATGACATTTCTACCACGCCAAAATCTCTATCATTTGGTAAAAACGAATGTCCTGATATTAAAAATTTGTGATCTATTTCCACATTATTTTCAACAGTTTGGACAATTTTTAGCCACGTTAAAGCTACTTTAATGTTTCTATTTTTCCCTGCACACATGTCACTGTAAGCTATAATGTGTCTTTCACTTCTTAAATTTTTAACATGTTAGTAGGATGCATGAAGCTATTTCTTGAGCACCTCTTGATGCAATAGTTTCATCCCAAACGTACATGTGAACATTATCGTTCTGAAAATTGTGAATACCCAAATTTAGAACGTACATATTGCGTTTATAATATGCTACTGAAGTAGTCAACTTTGGATAAGGTAATGCTTTTTGCAAGTCGAACGAAAAAGCGAAATAATAATCTGAATTACGTGATACTTGTTCCTGATCTTGTTTTAGTGACTTTCTAGCTGATTCTGCTAGTCTTAAATGGACATCGTGTTCTTCTGTAAGCTTATTCTTTTCTTCATCATCATTCGATGCTTTAATTTTGATGTTTAATAAGTCGCATTTTTGACATGTATCTTTGCGCGGTTGGTGGAAATGTAAATTAAAATCTTTTTTAAATATTTTTCTGTAAGTTCACTCATTAATGGCTTTTATTTTATTTTCCTTGCAATGAAGCTCGTATAAATTAAACATTTTCCTAAGAGTTAGATCAGGATATCTTCTATTAGGATTATGAGATCTGGTATAATGGGATTCAAATTTAGGAAAACTTTTAATATGGTTTTGGACGTGCTTTTTCTCTTCCTCAGAAATTTTTCTTGATGATCCAACCATACGCCCACGTAAATCATTTCCCACATTTGCAGAGTTTAATACACGTTTTAAGCGTCCTTCACTTACTTTAAAGGTATCCAAAAAGAATTTTTTATAGACGGGAACTTTTCCGTTTTTAGAATTTAACAAATACCTAAAACTTCAATTTCTTGACGAACCTTTTCCGTTTTTTTGACGTCTTCGTTTCACAGTTTTGCGCTCGACAGTTTCGTAAAGCAATACATTTTGTTTATTAAAATCTCCCAAATACCAAAACTTCTCAAAAATATTCTTTCTTTCTTTTTCTTCGTAATTTTTTATGCAAGCTTTTCGACAACGGCAATCTTTGTTTTGGAAAACTTTTGAAGAGACAATATTTCCGGTTTGAGTATAATATCTTTTTCCTGAATTCCGTTTAATCTTTCGCACTTTTTGGATGTATGTTTCATCAATCTTTTCTTCATTGTTATTTGTATCTTCATCCCCTGAAGACGAATATTGTTCTATAATTCTCTTTCTTTTTCGATTTTCTTTAAAATCATTAGTTACTAATTCTTCTTCACTATCTGAACTAAATGGTCTTGTCGTTTTGTTCTTCCCCATGGGTGAAATAATTTCTAAAATTTAATATTAAATTTTAAGTTTTATATTTAATTTGTTTAACTGCATTAATTAAACGTACTGATTATTCAACTAATGCAATTGTCCAAAAACTGAGGTTAACTTGTTAAATACTAATTAATTAAAATTACCTTCATCACTGCCTTCGGACATTATCAATAATTAATATCTTAATTTAAGTATAACTGGACTTAGGCCACTTTCAAAGTAAACGACTTATTGAACTAACTCTGAAAACTTAATTCTGTGTCCAGAATTATCGTATCTACTCGGAATATAAGTAACCTCAAATCAAAGCTGCCAGATCTCCGCCGCAAGCAACATGCAACACGGCGTGGAGGGGGTAATGAGGATGTAAGCGTAAGCGTACGTGTGAGCTCGGCGCTTCGGCTAGCTTCGGATAGAAGAAAAGGACAGAATACAGTCTTCTATCTCCTTCCTACCGAAAGACGGGCAACACGCGACGCGTCACGCTCCTCGATATTTCGATATGCGCTCAATGTTTCTTTTACAGCATTTTTATTGTATAATATGTTTAGAATATGTATCTGTATATATATATGTATACACATACATATTATAAACATATTATAAAGAATAATATTTAAATAATTATAATATATTTGTATAATATATATATATATATATATATATATATTTAATATATTTATAATATATATATATATATATTATATATATATATACCTTCTAATATATTTACAACGTATATATATATATATTTATAAATATATTTATAATGTATATATATTTATAAATATATTTATAATGTATATATATATGTATATATATGTATATATATATATATATATTTATAAATATATTAATAATGTATATATATATATATATATATATACAGGGTGAGTCATTTTAAGTGACGGACTAAAATTTCTCGAAAACTATAGGAGATACAGAAAAATGTTTCAAACAAAAGTTATAGGATCTGGCGGGGCCTATTTACTGATCTTATCAGTTTGACCTTGAGTGGCGTTGCCAAGGTCAGATCAAGGTCAAATTGATTTTTTTAAATTGAACACCCTATTTTTGATTCCAGAATCTGGTAGCCGGTGTCAAGACCTTTTCAAAACACTATAATAAAGTACTTTTTCATTAAGTACTTTACAAGTTATGCAGCTTGAAAGTGAACGGGTCAACTCTGGGAGCCCCGTTTGATCACGCTAATATTGATCACTCGTTAATTAATTGTTATAATTGGCAATTTTCCTAATTCACCCGAATCCTTGTGTTGGCGCGATTAATTTTTTCCAAGATACACGAAGCTCATTTGAGGCCAGAAAATTACGAGTCGGAGTTTAGAGCTTCTTCGCCTTTCACGATTCGGGATGCTTGATTAGCGTGAGTCCCCTCGCCTTTCACGATTCGGGGTGCTTGTTTAGCGTGAGTCCCCTCGCCTCTCACGATTCGGGGTGCTTGATTAGCGTGAGTCCCCTCGCCTCTCACGATTCGGGGTGCTTGATTAGCGTGAGTCCCCTCGCCTCTCACGATTCGGGGTGCTTGATTAGCGTGAGTCCCCTCGCCTCTCACGATTCGGGGTGCTTGATTAGCGTGAGTCCCCTTGCCTCTCACGATTTGGGGTGCTTCTTCGATTAGCATCTTTTTTAGCATCTATCGCAGAAACTGTTCAAAGTTATTTCCGTTGGCTCGAATGCATAACCTAATTCTCTTTGCGAAGTCTTCGACCGTTCTAAGTAAGACAGTCCTTGGTATCGCCCTACAAGCCATTCGAATCCGTTCAATCATATCTTCCCTCGTCGTCGGTTCCCGCTCGAATACGACATTTTTCACATATCCCCACAAGTAAAAATCAGGTGAAGTCAAATCTGGTGACCGGGGAGGCCATTTAACTGGGCCACCCCGTCCAATCCACCTGCCGTTGAAGTTTTGGTCGAGAAAATTTCGTACATTTCGTGCAAAATGTGGTGGCGCACCATCTAATTGAATCCACATTCTTCGCCTTGTATTATAATCGACTTCTTCGAGTAAAAGGGGTAAGTGGTCCCTCAGTAACTCCAGAAAGTTATGTCTGTTCACATTCTCATGAAAGAAATATGGACCGATTAGATAACCGTTAATGATTCCACACCAAACGATTATACTCCACCGGTGTTGGTTGTCTACTTGTCTATGTCAATAAGGATTGACATCAGACCAATAATGACAATTATGTGTGTTCAATTCTCCGGTATTTTTAAATGTTGATTCATCGGAGAATAGGACATATTTGAAGAAATCTGCATCATGCGCAATCATCCGTTCAGCCCATTGACAAAATAGTACACGCTGTCGCATGTCATTTGGAGTTAGAGCCTGCGTTAATGTAATGTGGTATGGATGATGCTTTGTTTTCCTCAAAATTCTCACAACTGTTTTCTGTGGTATACCTGTTTGTTTTTCTATTTGGCGACTACTAATATGAGGGTTAATTTGAATAGTCGCTAGAATTACGAGAACACGCACATCTATGTCATCATATTCATGATTTGTGCGATGACGGGTCAACTTACCTTGTTGGGCTCTTATTTTAAGCCTTCGAATAACGATATCATTTGGATGTCGTCTATTTGGGTATCGATTTTGATAAAGTCTCGCAACTTGACAATAATTGCCAAAAGATTCTCCCAAAACTAGTAAAATATCGACGATTTCTGCAGGAGTATAATCACCCATGTTTAATATCGTTAAAAATTTGTTTTTTTATAACAGGGCATAAATCAATAGTAAGTTGATATGAATTGAGCAGAAAATGTAACGTCCAGCTAAGTTTTTACATCAAGGAGACTTTGCCGAAAATAACTCATTCCGAGTTGAAGCTCCCTATTACCCGTCCTCGACAGAATCGTGAAAGGCGCCTGAACTTGAATTGACCTGACAAATTTGACTTTTTGACGCACTGACCTCTGTTAAATTCTGTCTAATTTACGTTGAGTGGGATACTTTAAACTTTGACCGAGGACAGGTAATAGGGAACTTCAACTCGGAATGAGTTATTTTCGGCAAAGTCTCCTTGATGTAAAAACTTAGCTGGACGTTACATTTTCTGCTCAATTCATATCAACTTACTATTGATTTATGCCCTGTTATAAAAAAACAAATTTTTAACGATATTAAACATGGGTGATTATACTCCTGCAGAAATCGTCGATATTTTACTAGTTTTGGGAGAATCTTTTGGCAATTACTGTCAAGCTGCGAGACTTTATCAAAATCGATACCCAAATAGACGACATCCAAATGATACCGTTATTCGAAGGCTTAAAATAAGAGCCCAACAAGGTAAGTTGACCCGTCATCGCACAAATCATGAATATGATGACACAGATGTGCGTGTTCTCGTAATTCTAGCGACTATTCACATTAACCCTCATATTAGTAGTCGCCAAATAGAAAAACAAACAGGTATACCACAGAAAACAGTTGTGAGAATTTTGAGGAAAACAAAGCATCATCCATACCACATTACATTAACGCAGGCTCTAACTCCAAATGACATGTAAAGCACTTAATGAAAAAGTACTTTATTATAGTGTTTTGAAAAGGTCTTGACACCAGCTACCAGATTCTGGAATCAAAAATAGGGTGTTCAATTTAAAAAAATCAATTTGACCTTGATCTGACCTTGGCAACGCCACTCAAGGTCAAACTGATAAGATCAGTAAATAGGCCCCGCCAGATCCTATAACTTTTGTTTGAAACATTTTTCTGTATCTCCTATAGTTTTCGAGAAATTTTAGTCCGTCACTTAAAATGACTCACCTTGTATATTTATAAATATATTTATAATGTATGTATATATATATATATATATATATATATATATATATATATATACAGGGTCTACCAAAAGTGTGGAAACCCCTAAATATCTCGGAAAATATACGTTTTACAGAAAAGTGTTTCCAACAAAAGTTGTAGGGTTTAAGAAGATCTATATACTGATTCTATCAGTTTGACCTTGGATGGCGTCGTCAAGGTCAGGTCAAGGTCACATTGACTTTTTTAAATGACACCCCCTACATTTGATTGCATATTCTTATAGCTTAATTCAAGAGCTTTCCAAAACACTATAATAATGTTCATTTTTATTAAGTACTTTGCGAGTTATGAGGGTTGAAATAATTTCTTAATTTTACATAAACCATAAAATATCTAGTAAACCATTCATTTTTCGATTATCTTACCTTCATACTTTTATGTACAAAATAATGAAAGGAATCAATTGGTGTAAAGAAAACATACAGTTGTTTTTAAGAAAAAATATGGAATTGTTAATTGCAAATTACATATTTTTTCTTAGAAACAACTATGTGTTTTCTTTACACCAATTGATTCCTCTCATTAATTTGTACATAAAAGTATGAAGGTAAGATAATCGAAAAATGAATGGTTTACTAGATATTTTATGGTTTATGTAAAATTAAGAAATTATTTCAACCCTCATAACTCGCAAAGTACTTAATAAAAATGAACATTATTATAGTGTTTTGGAAAGCTCTTGAATTAAGCTATAAGAATATGCAATCAAATGTAGGGGGTGTCATTTAAAAAAGTCAATGTGACCTTGACCTGACCTTGACGACGCCATCCAAGGTCAAACTGATAGAATCAGTATATAGATCTTCTTAAACCCTACAACTTTTGTTGGAAACACTTTTCTGTAAAACGTATATTTTCCGAGATATTTAGGGGTTTCCACACTTTTGGTAGACCCTGTATACAGGGCCATTTTAAGTGATCCACTCAAATATTTCGGAAAATAATGAAAAATCAAAAAAATGTTTCAGATAAAAGTTATATGGCTTGAAGGGGGCCATCAGATAGTGGCAATGATTTGACCTTGGAGAGTCATTTGAAGATGGCGTAAAGGTTCAATTTCTTAAATGGAACTCCCTATTTTTTATTACATATTCGTGTAGCTTATCTCGAGAGCTTTCCAAAACACTATAATAAAGTATTTCTTCATTGAGTACTTTTCGAGTTATGAGCCTTGAAATCATTTCTTAATTTTGTATAAACCGTAAAATATCTAGTAAAATATTCATTTTTCGATTATCTTGCTTTAATACTTTTATGTACAAAATAATGAGAGAAATCAATTGGTGTAAAAAAAACACATAGTTGTTTCAAAGAAAAAATATGTAATTGTTAATTGCAAATTACATATTTTTTCTTAAAAATAACTATGTGTTTTCTTTACACCAATTGATTCCTCTCATTATTTTGTACATAAAAGTATTAAAGCAAGATAATCGAAAAATGAATATTTTACTAGATATTTTACGGTTTATACAAAATTAAGAAATGATTTCAAGCCTCATAACTCGAAAAGTACTCAATGAAGAAATACTTTATTATAGTGTTTTGGAAAGCTCTCGAGATAAGCTACACGAATATGTAATAAAAAATAAGGAGTTCCATTTAAGAAATTGAAGGTTACCTTTACGTCATCTTCAAATGACTCTCCAAGTTCAAATCATTGCCACTATCTGATGGCCCCCTTCAAGCCATACAACTTTTATCTGAAACATTTTTTTGATTTTTCATTATTTTCCGAAATATTTGAGTGGATCACTTAAAATGGCCCACCCTGTATATACATTATAAATATATTATACAAATATATGTACAAATATAAATATGTACTAATTATATTACAAAAATATATTATAAAACTATTTAGTTTTTTATAATAATTTAACACTTGTTTTCTCTCTCTCTCTCTATATATATATATTTATATATACATATATATATATATTGTGACGTTGCCGTCACGACGGACGTCCATCCCCTCAAAAAGATCGCGTGTCGTGGGCCGAGCGACCGCGCCGGTCGAGAGATCGAGAGCCCCGCCGTGTTTACAGAGAGGCGAGAGCGTTTGTAATCAACCGTTTTTCGTAGTTAGTAATCCTATTTGTCTAAATTATTGTTCGAGAATAATAAATCATCGCTGGCAATAAAGAAGATCAACAGAAGCTGGTGAAAGTAGCAACATCGCCGAATCATCATGGACCAAAACACAGCCAACGGGAAAACAAGGGTCGGCGATATTCGACCAAAATCGAGCAACTTCGGTCCACGGGCCCAGCATCACAGGGCCGGCCGACTATCACGGGCGCCAATGGCACCCCGTAAGAGGTCATAATCTCTGCAAAAAGATCTGGGAACCTCGCCATCCTCCACCGGCCAACGGCGGAGGCAGCAACAATCGGCAGGCACAAAAAAATTCAGAGACAACCGGCGCCGAGGAACTCCAAGGAGCGGCGGACCAGCGGAGGCGCAGGACCGCGGGCGCGCGGTGCGCCCTTGCGCCACGCGCGAAAATCAGAGCGCGCGAGAACGGGCCTAGCACCCCTCTTGATGGGGTAAGGGGCAGTTATCGGGGAATAAATACGGCGATTCCCAGAGATCTGCAGCTTTAGCTTTTCGAGTTTCGAGATTTAATCTCTGTCTTCGGGAGTTGTGCGAGCGCTCGGCAAGTGAAGCGACGATTGGAAGAAGACGACACGTGGAGAACAGCGGTGAGGTCGCCCAGCTATCTTCGCGAAGTAATTGTCGAAACATTGTACGCCCACCGATACGGTTCGCGGGTTGACCCCTCTGGCCGGTCGCGTTTAGTGTTCGGAATAAAAGAATTAGCGGTAGAGTAAGGAGTTTTGAAGCGGCCGCAGGCAAGCGGGCGACAGAGAACCGTCGATCGGTCTCACCCGATAGATTCGCTCGCCTCTCCGTGATTTGAGTGTCGCGCGTTGGGGTCCGCGGGAATTATCTTTTAAATTCATAGCTATCGCCGATCGGAGTGCGCGACTCCGATCGACCGGGAGTGCTGTCGATCACTCTCCTACGGTGGAAGTATCCCGTCTCGACTGCAAAATTCGGACCAAGTGTGCGAACGCGAACGTAGCCACCCCCGCCGAGGGCCGAGCCCCGGTAAGTACCTTGGAAATTGTTACTGCGGGCCGTAAATTATACGGCGACAAGGGGCCTCGATTCTCGACCATCTCTTTCCGTGCGTCCCGTTTTGCCCTTCAAAGTCCGCCGTCCGCGGACGCGCGTAAACTCAGCTGTCGAGGGCCAGCTGTCTACACCCGCCGTGCCGGGGGTGCACCGGCGGGAACGCCTTGTAATTTCGATATATAAATTCGGCAGACACTATTGCCGTCCGTTTAACCGATTAAATAATCTTGGCGTTATCTCCGTTCCCTGCAATTACATGTGTTAAAGTACGTGTTTATTTCCGTATTCGACTATTGTACGCTATTCTATTTCTGTCTATTCTCCTGACTCGCGATAGCCCGCGCTTTATTCTGTTCTCCGAAATCGTAATCGCTCGCGCCCTTCCTTTCATTCTCCGTAATTGCATGAGCTCGCGCACTTCTTTCGGTTCTCCGTAACTGTAGCGTTCGGTGCGCTTTTCCCCGTTCACTGTACTCATCACGCTGTCTAGATTTAATTCTGCTTTCGTTTAATAATAGCGTTTTGTGCATTTAGTTTTAAGTTTCGTAATCCTACAACCGCTTCTGTTTTTAGTGATTATAATTATGTCTCCTCTATCTGATATTGTTTCCTGAAATTCTACTCATCTCTTAGGGTTCAGAGTCTGTTTTCTTTGTAATTGCGGTAATAACTCGCGTACTTGATTCGGTAGTTTTTTTTGTTGTGGATGTAAGAGCTCACACAATTGATACGGTTATCCGTGATTACCGATTCTTGCGAATTTAAGTCTATGCTCTGTAATTGCGAAATCTTATTCACTGGATTATATTTTCGGCGATTCTAGAATCGTGCGTGCTAACGTCTGTACAATATTTTACTGACTCTCCGAATCTATCTCCGCAATACACGATTATCCTTTTTTTTGTTATCTTCAAAACGTGTACGCTTTATTTATTTCTCGCCCCTTTCGGCGACGTCCATCGCTCCTTTCGAAAGGTCATTTAATTCCCTCGGGATCCTGCCCCTCTACCGTTAGGCGAGCCAGTCGGCCCGTGGCGAGATCGGGGAACGTTTTTCGCATCACGGAGGTTTAGCGAAAAACTGATACGTGAAAGACCGTATCTGGCGCCCAACATTATACGATAGAGACGAATCCCGCTCCGCCACGGTCTCACGCGAACGATCTCCACCCCGTTCCTAAGAGCGCGAGTGCGCAAAAATTCACCTTGTGTTTGCCGGCGTGTTTGGTCTCCCTAAGTTCGGCGAAAAAGGGATTGTAACCCTGATTAGGGTAGAAAAGAAACCGTCGCAATATATATATATATATATATGTATATATATATATATATTTATATATATATATATATATATATATTTATATATATATATATATATATACATTTAAAATAATAAAATAAAAAAATTTAATGAGTGGCGATTTTCCACACCACCCACGGGGTATCACCAATGGCGCGTTAGATTTTTTTATGTGGATCTTCGCCTAGAGCCCTATTATACCACATTGTATTGATATATGAGAAAAAAATATCTACGAATAAAGGATAAAAGGAATAAGTATTCTATGATAAATAAATATTCCATGAATTATAAATTATTTTTTTATTTCTAATTTTATAATAATATTAATAATAATAATTTTATTTATAATATTAATAATAATAATAATTTTTAACAACTGTTTCTCGGCCCCAGCCGCCTCGTCGGCCTCGATCGCCTCCTCGGGCCCAACCGCCTCCTCGGGCCCAGCCGCCTCCTCGGGCCCAGCCGCCTCTTCGCTCTCGGTCGCCTCCTCGACCGCCAGCCCTGCCGCGCTGAGTATACCAGCGGGCACGGGCCTTCTCGCCTCCTCTTTTATTTTCTTTATTTTCTGAAAAATAAAACAAATTATTATATATATATATATATATATATATATATATACAGGGTGAGGCATCTAAAACAGGCCACCTGAATAACTCCGTTGGTAAGCCGAATACAAAAAAATTGTTCAGACAAAAGTTGTATGGTTTCAAGGGGGACATATGATGGTGTCATTAGTTTAATCTTGAAGAGCCACCCGAAGGTCACGTGAAGGTCAGCTCCAACTTTTTAAATGGGACACCTTATATGCTTTTGCATATTCTTGTAGCTCATCTCAAGAGCTTTCCAAAACACTACAATTATGTTAGTTTTCATTGAGTACTTTCCAAGTTATGAGGCTTGAAATCATTTTTTAATTTTACATAAACCGTAAAATATCTTGTAAAATATTCATTTTTCGATTATTTTACCTTAATACTTTTATGTACAAAATAATGAGAGGAATCAATCG